>NW_026970824.1:225995-334120 GCF_963678635.1 Symsagittifera roscoffensis
AAACCTACAGAATTTCACTTAGCTACAAAACCAGTGAACTGGGTTCTTTTTGCGGCAAAATACTTACAAGTGGAGTTTCCTCTTGTTTAACCAACCTACTTCAGTAGCAATCGAAATATTCAAAAAAAAATTCTGCGGTTGTGAAAAAATCATTTCATTGCACAATCTGAACGATTTTTTATGGAGAGATGTAACGATGAACACATTGAATTTGCTTCAAAAGTTCGGTTTGATGATGGAATTTCATCAGAATTATCTTCATATAAAACAACCAAGGATAATGGTAAACGGTACCAGTAATACAGATTTACAACACTAGGTTGGGTGAATCCCTACAGGGTTCATTGGGTGTAGAGGGATCATTGGGTAAAGAAAGAAAGGATTCTACAGAGATCATTTCTTTCTTTTTAGCTAACAATAGCACTAAAATTGTGCAATGCGTTGTGCTCTTGAAGGTCTTTGCGAGTTGATTCTTTTAAAAACTCTTTAAATTCTTGATGCTAACTCCTATGTTTTAGATGCCTACAATTCTGAATGAGGTCCTGCAACTAGATTTCATTCAACTTCAGACTGTTGAAGTTAGAAAGCCGTTCTTTGTGGTTTTGCGGTCGGATGTAATTAATACATTGGACGAGCGTATACCCCAAATAAAACTTTCCAGCGTTTGAGAATTGAAGATCGTGTGAGTAGAACTGAGCAGTTAATAAGTTATGGATGCAAGAATTCACGAGCTTCCCAACGTGTACTAGTGAGATCGAAACAATTAATAAAGGGTGCTGGCAGTTATCCAGAGTGATCCCCAGCGAGCAGTGCAACAAACCCAGCGCTCATAGTGTGTTGAAGAAGAGACATTTATGACCTTTTGTACGAATTGATCTAAGGCTATTGACAAACGAGTTCTTCTCAAAGTAAACTGTTCCCATCGAAACTTTTGATAATGGAAAAGATTCGTTCGGTTAGCTCCAAGAAACTCATTTTTGGTGTTCATTGCTATTATAGTTTGTAAAACCGGTTCAAGATCAAAAACAACTTCATGTTACCAGCTGCGCTGACCAGCTAATAGAAGAAATGTTATGATATTTTCTTCTTGATATGGGTACTTCGCAGCACTTTTGAGCAAAGTTGATTCAATGACAGAGAACACAATATCGGTAACAGTCATTTTTCTAAAACCTAGTTTCGCTTCGAGTATTCGCAGATTGTAAAGTTTCGCAGCATCTTCAGATGCAATGAGAAAGTTTTCAGAAGAGCATCTACCCAATTCTGCAGGGAACACAGCTCAACAAAAGCATATCACAGGTGAAAAAGTCAACTCCAATGGGTCAATATGACCAAATCTTCCTCAATTCGCGGACCAGTTCTCGTTGAGATGAGAAACCAGCTACGCCTATCGCAGCGAGATTGTTTTATAAGTGATTTCAGCATTGTACTCAAGCGATAAAGCCTTTCCCGCTGGTTCACTTCCGTTATCATGAACGGCCCTCTCCA
Source organism: Symsagittifera roscoffensis (assembly GCF_963678635.1). Classification (NCBI taxonomy): domain Eukaryota; kingdom Metazoa; phylum Xenacoelomorpha; order Acoela; family Convolutidae; genus Symsagittifera; species Symsagittifera roscoffensis. Next base: position 227,484 of record NW_026970824.1, read on the forward strand.
TTTCTTCAGTAGCTTTTTTCCTCTTTTGGAGGTACGATGTTCTGGAACACCCAGACCTATTTCCCACAGCATACGGCTTCGCTTGAAGTATTTTTCATTGTATTTCTTCCACTGTCTCATCTGTGCCTGTGCTGTGTTCCTTCTGCACATCTCGTAAAGTTCCTGTTGTCTTTTGACTGCTTCCTTCACATAAGCTTGATGTGACGTCTTCTTTCCCTCATACTCTCTCTACCAGTTAATATCATGAAAGGACTAATCCCCGTTGTCGAATGATGCGTGCTGTCATACGCCCCCACCACCTGCGGCAGATATTTGTCCCAGTCAGTCATATACCTCGAGCATATCCACTAGTGTTCTAATCTTTGTCTCATCGAATCTATTCGTTTGTGGTTCGTAGGTCGTTGAATGAGCCTGTGCAATGTTGTCAGGTCCCCCACAGATGCCTTCCCAATGTCCGATTGGAATGTCATCGAACAACCATATCGTGATATCTAGTGCATTATCAAGTGATCGTTTTTTTCCCGAGGCCATCTGACATGGTACCGCTTCTGCCAGTTTCGTGAAATGATCTATAATTACTAATATCTGATAATATCCCGAGTCGGTCTTACAGATCTTCTGATGGTCTATCTGCACGACGTCGTTAAACTCCGCGCTTTGCACAGACTTAAGAGGGAATTTCGTTTTCCTGGGATCCTTCACCAGCAAGAACGACAGAAGCCCTGGCCAATCAAACTTGTGTAGTATTTTTTGTTGTACCTTGTCTATCCCCTGATGTCCAGTTTGGTCATGCGATCTGAACAATACTATGTTTGGTATAGCTGATGTTGTATGATGAGGTTATGCTTGTGTAGAACTTTTCGTCTTTTTTCCTACAGGCTACCAGGCCATCATCTGGGTGATAGAGCAATTCCTTTCTCTCCTTGTAGAACTGGCTCAAGATTTAACAACTATCATCTTACAGGTCTCTTTTCTCCTTCACTCCCGTGCGAATCCATTTTGATATGCTACTCGTCAGTTTTTTACTCTTCGGTGGTCGCTTCTGATCCGACAGTCTGTATCTCGCTTTGACGTATTCCTCATTGCCATCATTTGACCATTCAGCTCTCCAGGGTTGTGGATGTCCTTTTTAAGCTTCACGCAAACTAACCTTCTCAAGATCTCCATGTCGACCTCTGGCTCTAGATTCGTCCTGTTGTTCGAACTGCAAGATATCTACCTGAATGGTTTTCTCGACACTGCTATCTTTTCAAGGTCTTCCCCTCCTTACGCGTCATCATGACCCAGGTTGTATGTCACTGACGATGGATCTGTTTGCAACTTTCTGTCGTGGTACCTCATTTTTTCTTCAACTAATACTGTGCAGAGACTGTCTTGCTCATTGTCACTCTCCTGCGAACCATCATCTCATTTTTCCGACTCAACGGACAAATTTTCTCCCCCGCCATCTATTCCTGGTTGCGGCCATTCACCAGACTTTTGATCTAGAGCAAGGTGTTCAACTTCCTGCTAGAAAGACACACTCTTCTTTCGTATTGTCGTCCGCCTGAGTACTTTTTCCTGGATTCTCTCGTTTAGTGTCCGCACAACCTCCTTGCTCTGTGGCTCCCGGCTTTTTGTCAAATCTCCGTCTTGTTTCACTTCCCGTTTTTTCAAAATGGTGACTTCCCGTCTGTCTCTACCACTTTCTGAGACCACAAGTTTGTCATCTGCTAATCTCTCGAGTAGTTTTCTTAGATCCTCTCCTACCGTCACCTTTCCTGTTTCCACTTCGTCGAGGTCGTAGCCTTTTGCCTTTAGCGTTTCCCTCACTATCTTGGACTTGAGCATTAATTCAATTTCTTTTGTTTTATGTTCACTTGAGAATACCGGATGGTCCTCTTTCGGTTTTCCCGACTTATCTAACCATTTTGTGAGCGGTAGGCTGTCATATGTTTCCTTGTCTATAAAAGAAAAGCCATCTTTGCTCTCCGGTATATCAGCCTCCATTTGATCCTGTCTCTCTTAGAATTTCTTCTTCTTATTCAAGCTGTCAGTATTTTGGTGCTTGTTCCTCGTTCTGTGTTCGGTGATCATTTGGTAGCCATCCAGCCGCACTATCCACCTCCCGATGTAGCTCTGGTCCACTGAGTACGTTTTCAACCAGCTGAGTGCTCTGTTGTCGACCTTCAATTGATTGATTCGCTACCCAGGTATGTCCTGTTTTTTTCCACGAAAGTGACAAGCGCAAACATCTCCAATTTGGGTGCTTCTGATTTCATTTCCATATCACTCAAGAGTTTGCTCCCATAGGCAAGCGGTCTCACTACTGTCTTTCCGTTCCACTCTTGTTCTTGTGGATCAGCCCGAGATCGCTACTACCGATGCATCGGTATCGAGCCCGTACATTCCTCTTTCGGACGGCATGAATAGCACAGGTGCTTCGCATAGTTCTTTCTTTGTTCTCTGATATAATTCTTCCGCCGCGTTATTCCATGTGAGTTTTCCCCTTGTGCTTCATGAGTTGTTGCATTGGATATAATTTGTCCGCATAGCCATCAGTGGTTTCCCTGTAGTAATTTGCGAAACCCAAGAAGCTCATCACCTGGTGTTTTGTTTTTGGCTATTTCCAACTCAGCACTGCCTCTACCGCGTCCGGGTCTGGTCAAATGCCATGTTTATCCACCATTCTCCCCAGTTATTTAATCGAGTCTATAAGAATCTCATACTTTGACGGCTTGCATTTCAGTCCTGCCCTCTTCATGCAAGCGAACACCTCGTCTAGTCGTTCAATATGGTCCTGCAGAGTAGGTGTTGCAATCACCACATCATCTACGTAGCAAATTACCAAATTGCCGTACTTCTTTGTTACGCTTGTCAGAGCTTGTGCCATCAGTCGTTGGAATGTTGCTGTCGCATTGCAAAGACCAATTAGCATCCTTTTCCATTGAAATAATCCCAGCTCGCATGCAAAACCCGTCTGATCCCTGTCCAGTTTCCTCAGAGGTACCTGCCAAAAAGCCGACCCTAGATCAGGAGTTGTAAACAATTTGGCGTCTTCTAATTTTGAGAGACTCTCATCTATCCTAGGTATGGAGTAGGCATCCATCACCTTGACGGAGTTCAGATTTCGAAAGTCACAACAAAACCTAAATTGGTATCCTTATTTTTTAGCCATCACTACTCCACACGCCGACGGTGATTTGGATGGTTCTATAATGTCATACTCTAGTACGTTCTCTATCTCGTTTCTACATGCATCCAATTTGTTTGGCGTCATTTCCATCGCCCCAATCCTGTGTGGTACCGCCGACTCCTTCAGTTCTACTTCATGTTCAGCGAAGTTACATCATCCGATGTCTGCCATATGTCTCGAGAAAACATCCTGATTCCTATCTACAACGTCTTTGATGGCTTCGCGCTGTTCGTCTGTTACTTTCCCCTTAAGTGTTCATCCACTGGTAATACTATTTTGTCCATTTCCAATTCTAGTGTGTGTCTTTCCGGAAATTCCGAACAGTTCGAAAGTTCGTCGTCTGTCTATGACTTAAGTGACTTCAAAAGATAAGTTCTGATGAACATTTTATTTTTTTTTAATTTTCTCAAGATAAAAATCTTATCCCAATGATTCGGGCGATCAAGAACTTCTTTTTCTTTCTTTTTTTTAGTCATTTCATATCTAGTTTTCATGGGCAGCGCGCATGCCAGCTTCCTTTTCCTCTGGATTGTGATTAGTATATCAGGAGTATTGAAGAAGACACTGACGCAGAGGCAACTCTTGGTTATCGAGAAGGATCTTCATCAAATTGCAGCACTTTGACTGTTTGGGTTAGGTACTATATATACTTTTTTTTTGTCACTTAGTTCATTATAGTTTTTCAACCGCAATCTTACTATTGCCGCCTCATTCGCTTTCAGCCTTACCCTCCTACTCAAGAAAAGTGAAGCCTTATTTTCATTCGCCATTATCAAATTTAATGGTTTAATTACGTACTTACTTTCCGGGTTCTGAATCTTGAAAATTGCATTGTTAAGATCAATTGTTACATCGAAATTCTTGATGAAATATCTGCCTATTATAAAATAGTCAGACTCATCTTGATTCTCCACCACCAGAAAACTCACCCTTAAGTTGCTTTCCCCCAGGTTTAGGAATATTAATAGAGTCCTGCCTACAACCCGAAGCGACCCCTTGTTTGCTACTGACAGCCGTACTCTTGAGTCAATAAAGTCGTCTTTGTCGGATCCCAATTTCCTCCAAAATACAATTGGTATTACACTCAAAACGGATCCCGTGTCCAACAACCCAACCAGTTGCGTCTTCTTGTCGCTCATGTCCAATACATGTGCAGATACATCTGCTTCCGTCCCCAGATGCATGGCAACCTCTTCTAGAATAGCACAGTGCCCAACGGATTTCACTTTTTGGTCTTCTCTGCCAACATAAATCTGTCCGGCTAGATCTGCGTCACACGTTATCATCGTCTTTGTATAGATGTTTTTTCCATCTATGATCAACATGACATCATGCGGACCATAGGCTTCCGTATATCTGTTGTCTATGCGAATCGATTTGCCACCACCGCTCGTGAATAAAGCTCTCAGTGCTCTAGAAGGGGTTTTTGGGGTTATTGTTCTCAAGTAGTCCGCATATACTTCAATGTGCAATAATTTTTGATCACTTGGTTCACTCAGGTTTCTCGTTACTTCATGACCGCCCACTGTGAATATTGACATGACTCTCGCTCCAATCTTCGTGGTACCAAATGGTTTGCCTGTCACCATCTTTAAGGATTGCAATTACTCCTGTTCAATAAGTTTTCTCCCGTCTCCGGTTCTTTCCTCGTCGTCGAGAGTGTTTCATTCATCTTTTGTCTCTCTATCTCATGTTTTAACCGTTGCTCGATCTCTTTGGTCGCCATGTCGTGCTTCACTCTCTTGATAGCCTCTGCAGCTGCTTTCTCATAATTTATCACTAGTGCACTCCTTGTCTCAGCCCCCAAGGCATCTTCTACTTGTGATACGGCCTTTACTACCTTCGTTAGTAACTCACCATTTGCCGCCTCTTTGCTGTGCAAGTCAATTTCAGCCTGTCTGTTCCTTGTGTTCTGCACCGCTGCCTGTGCTAAATTATGTTTTGGGTGACCTTGATTCTTCACTGCCTCCCAAAACAGGGTACATTCCATTCTGAATCGGCACTCTTGGATGTAGAAAAAACAACTGGCGCCTATTTTGGGGATGAAGTCACTGTTCATATCGTGTTCTTCGGTTTGACTAATGTCTTCTTTGTCTGGCGCAAGTAGTAGAAGAGTGAGGCGATCAGGGGGGAGGGGTGGGTGCTGAACCCCTTGTATTAACATAGGCTATCGAGTATCCGGTCAGCACCCTATGTATTAACATAGGCTATAGATTTCTCAATGTAATAAGATAGGAAATAGAATTCGCGAAGTATTAAGATATTAGGTATCAGATGGTAAGATGGTAAGTTTCAGAAAAATTTTGGCCCCCGGTCGTACCATGTTTTGCGTATAGATTTCCAATGTATTAAGACAGTGTATAGATATCCCTATGTATAAGGGTTAGATATTCCTTGTATTGACATAGGGAATAGGTTTCCCAATGTGTTAAGATAGGGAATGGTAAGGTTTCAGGTGATGGTAAGAAAATGTTAAGAAAAACGGTGTTTTTTGGATTTTGTGTGGAAATGTCTAGATTTTCCGTAATTTTTGGTGTATTATGTGTACATTGTGTTTTGAAGGTATTATGTTTTTTAGTTCCTGGTAAGTCAACGGTAAGATGGGTAAGAATTTGGATTTTTTATCAAAAAAATTGAAATTTTTTTGAACAATTTCAAAACACGAAATAATTGGATTTAATTTGACTTAAAACTTGTGCTATTAGATTATCTTATTTTTTGAAACAGTACTCAATCTAGCTGAAACTATGCTTAAACCTACTGAAACTTTAAAAAAGTCAAATTTTTACAAAAAAAAATTGTTAAAATTTCAAGTTTTTTTTGAAAAAAATGCAAAAATTTCAAAATTTGTCGAAAAAATTGCCTAATTTCAAAGTTTTTCGAACAAATTGCAAAATTGCGGAGATGACTGCAGAAATTTCAAGTTACTGGCTACTTTTTTTGCTTCTGATCTAACTGAATAGAAAGTAGATACGTTTAGAGTTTGAAATTAAGCTCAAATTGTTTTTCAATTGGCATCATGTTGAGACACTGATACAAAACTTTGAATAAAAATAGGGATTTTTTCACAATTTTCTCTCAAAATAAAGAAATACGATAAAAATTACTCTAACTTTAGCTAAAAAGCGGAATATATAATGCTGTGAACATATAAATATCATATTAACTGAGTCAATATTGATACTTCCGATTTTTCCGGAAAATACAGTTATTAATCTTAATTTTCGAGAAAGTGAAAATTAATCAAATATATCCTAAATTTTCCATTTTTAAACTTTCATGTTTGTAATTAAGTGAAATTTTAATCAATTCAAGGAGAATTCACCAAAGAATATCATTTCAATTGAACAATAAGAGCAATACTCCTTGAAATTTCTATATCAAACTCCATGATCCAGCTCCTCCTCAGTTTTTTCTCAAAGAATAACCCACAACTGTACAAAAATTAGAACTTCTGAGACCTTTTCAACATTGTTAGTATTAATAAGTTGAGATCATTGATAAAAATTGAACATTTTAGTGCTAAAATTGACTAAAATTGGGGTATATTTCTCTTAACAGTATATTAGATTGTATGATAATCAACATGATCTTCTTCGAAACTGATGATTATCTCTCTCTTGCTTCTACAACATAATTTTCATGGTTTTTTCGTTGAAATTTTTGATGACTTAAGCTGAATCTTGTTTTCTGCTTTTTGCATATTTTCGCTCTTGAACTCACTTTGCAAGAAAATTTAGTCAGAACTGAGGAATTAAGGAGAAAATAGTATCAATTGAACAATCAATTAGTTGGCAGAGGTAAAATTAGAACTGATAACGTCTAATTATTACCAAGTAATTTGTACATGTTCTCCTTTAGGTTCCCTTGTTTAGTTGCTACAGCAAACTATTTCATCGAAAAGCCAACTTTTGGAATCATTAACTATCACTTTTATTGCAAAACGTTTGTAAATCGCTTTTTGTTCTTGATTTTGGTCGAAAATTTTCTTTAAAATGTCGACGTGAGAAAAAATCGGCATTTTTAAGCATTTGAAAGCAATTGTTTAATTTGGGAATATAAAGGTGTATTTTTACGTTGATTTCTTAGAATAAATTAATAGCAGCTCTATTGTTTATAATCTGCAAAACCTTCGGAAAAAGAAAAACGCAGGGGAGCTTAGTACTACATTTCTGCAACATTCATAGCATCTAAAATTTTGTTCTCAAAAACATCAATTAACTAAAGGGAATCAAGGTGCAAACTGTAACAATTGAATAAATTTGCGAAGTTTATTATGCAAAAACTCTATAATTCAACGTAATGTTCTAATTGAAAAAAAAATTGAAGCTAAGAAGTTTTAAATTTTTATTGTTAAAATTCATAGAATTAAGAGATCATACATCTGGTTCTGCTAAAGTATTAGTTTGTATAGAATTTTTCAGCAGGTTCCCTATTTGTTTCTCTAAAAATCTTTCTACCTCAAATTGATTTATCCAAAAGAATGAAGTGTAGATCTTGAAAGCAAAAACTCTGCTTTATGTATAATCTCAGAAATATGTAGGAGTTGGGTTTACTTCAGAACAAAATATTTTCAAAAAATCTGAATTTTCATATAAGTTGACCTAGTATATCAAATGATAAAAAATTATCCAAACATTACACTTTCATGTTGGATTTTTTCTCAAGATATTATATATAAGCTAAATGTTAATAAAAAAATCTCTAGACTCTTAGTGAGTTTAATTGAGTTTCTATCTCAGTTTGATTTTTTCTCAGTTTCTGCTTCTGCAACTATCTTGCAATTTAATCAAATTCGAACAAAGTTTTATTTGAAAATTGAGGTTTGGAGGGAAAATTGTATCATTTCAACGAACGTTCATTAATCCGAAGCAGAGTTTATACCAAAAACCCTTTTGAAAAAAACTTCAAATTGTTTTTTTTTGACCTGATAACAGTATATTGCTGTTTCAACTCTGAATTACTGTTTTGAATTAAATTTTTGGTTGAGATTGATGTATATTATTATCTTGAAATTTTAAAATGTTAGCAAAACATACAGTTTCCAGGTCAGTTATCAATTTGTTTTCTGGAACGTAAAAAAAACAAAATAAAAAAAAACTTCTCAGTAAATCAACCCCCAATATCTGCTACGCACTACTCTATGATAGCTTTTACAAGTACTAAGCAAGGAAAACTTCAAAATAGTTATTAAGTAAAACCTTTCAAATAATCAATGTTTTATAAATATCTAGTATTTATAGTACTTCAACAAATGATTAAGCACTCATTAGCGTATGTGATTCCTTTTACTACAAATTTATCGCAACAAAACCCCGCAAGCTGGCAACCGATGGAGTTCTTACACTAGATGAGATTTTCGGGTCGATTTCCATTGAAAGTTTCAAGACAATTTGAGCTCGGTTGTTGCTGGTTTTATAATCAATCAGAACCTTTGATTATAACAAAACAAGAAAATTGATGAAAAACTGTAAATTTTTTGATAAAATTTTTTCAAATGTAGTGTATAGTTTTTTCAGATTCAATAAAAAAATTATTATTCAAAGTATTTTCTACTATGTTTTAATCAAAATTATATCCATTTTATCTTATTTTGGAGTGTGTTTTGAGATCGCTGAGCATATAATTTACCATTAAAATGACAATAATTCTTCTTGAAATGATTAGTAAGTTCCTCGCTGCTATATGTATAAAATTTACAATTGGAACACTTTAAAACGCCACAGTGTTTTCGATATCTTGATGCGTGTAAGCGAGTGTATTCTCTGCCAAATTCAAGACATGCAATTCTTTCGTTTCTATTCAGTGATAGCATCTCAATAAGTAGAAAGAAAAAATGGGAGTTTTGGAATGTGCCAAATTTTTCGAAAAGATAAGTTGAATAGCCTCAAAAATTGAGTAAAAATGAACAGAAAAAGCAAATTTTTTAAACATTTGTTTTTAACGTGAAAGAAAATCAGAATGAATTTACTGTTTAGCCTAGCTGAAAAAAAGTTGATCCAATCTAACCATGGAGTTTTCAAAAGTTTTGCTATCAACCAATCAGAATCGAGTTTTAATTATAAGGAAGTTTTTATCTTTTCTGTTATCAACCAATCAGAATCGAGGTTAATGATCATGCAATTTTCAATAAATTTGATGTCAACCAATCAAAACAAAATTCTATTTCTCATGGATTTCCTAACTACTTTGTTATCTTTTGCAGATATCAAAGTTTTGTTCACAGATAGTATTTGTGGTAATAACCAATCAGAATGAAGTATTCACAGATTTTGAAATACTTTGTAGATCAGAATCAAACTATGTTTATGAAACTTCCCAATCAATCACTGTAATTGAACTTTTCTAACATAACTAACATATAAAATTGACATCAAAGTGAGATAAATGAGATTTCTTGTCTAGTTAATTTTGTTTTTTTGATGCGCAATTCAAATTTTGAAATTTCAATCAACGTTTTTTCGATTTGTTCTCTTTCTAACCAGTGAAAAGATAAATTACTACATTATACAATTTTATTGTTTTGTTTCTGGTATAATGTAAAATAAACATCCGGAGGTTTTTTAAATTTGGATAGTCGATGAAAAAATAATCTGACAAATCTAGATTTTGCACATGTATCAAATTTAAAACAGTGATCAAAATGATTTTCCTTGTCTTCAATTTTTGTTTCATAGGCTTTTCCAATGTTTTGTTTTTTTACTGATCGACCACTCAATCTGAGTTAATTCATTGTTGATAAGTTTGGCTGTACTCTTCTTTTCTGAAATATCCTCTCCATCTTTCTAACAAAATCATTGAATTTTCTTTGTTTCTATTCAAGTTAAAACTAATACAATCTCCATCAACGTCTTCTGTCCATCACTCTTGTAACTTTCTGTGGTAGTTAAATTTTAAAATCTGATGAATGTTCATTTCAGGTATTGAAAGTGCTTTTGATAGAAACATGTTGCTTACTGGAATTAACAAAGAAATTTGAAAAAACTCTACTTGTTGTACCATTTTTAAATATTTTGTAATCAAAATAAAATGTTTTTTTTTTACATATTTAGAAATTGATTAGTAATTTCATGTAGCCTATCAAAACCTCAAATTAAGGCAATTGAAAACAACAATGAAACTCAGAAGTTCGACAAATAAGGATAATGATACAACTAACTATTCATTTTGTTTGTAGTTTTGTTGAAATAAAACAAATTTACTTAATTGAAAGCAGTAATTAAATAATATTTTCTGTAATTTTTCGAACAAATAATGGAAATTTTATTCTATTGGTAATTGGAGGGTGTGTTTTATGTCAGTTTTGATTAAATTTTTATGTTTTGTCTAACTTTTCCTCAGATATCCCAATTCTAAACGTGCACTTCAGTGACGAAAAATAGTTTTGAATCAACAATGCCTCAATTAACAAACATAAAAACACCACAAAGCCTTACTGAGGCTTACAACTATCAACGAACATGAAATCTCCTAAAATTTAGGACAGTTCTTTGAAATCGTTCAGTTTATAGGTGACATAGGCAACTTGTTTCATTGCTTAATTCTCTTTTGCAGTGAAGAGTCGAATCTGAATGTAGGGAGGCTTGTTCACACTGTACTACTTGATTGCGACACACCCTTCTCATGTTGTATGTTGCTATTTCATATACTCTATTACAGATCTCCAGCTCCTGATCCATATTTGATTCTTTGCCAGATTTTGCTTGATATATAGGTACGAGTACAAGGTTTTCAGCATCGTGAATAACAGCATTCCGGATTGCCGATATTGCTTCACCTTCTTTTTCACTAAGGTAGGATTGTTGGGACTTTTCAAATTGTCCCAAATTGTTAATTTGCAATAGTTGAAAGCAGGGTTCAAAGTAAAGATCCGCATCGTATGAGTTTTGGAACCAAACAAATCCCCCAATTCTTGTTAGATTTTTAGAGAATTCAATATAGTTGGAACTAGTGTCTTTTCTTGAGTACATTTTTGAAGAACAAGCTGACCAGATGAAGAGACATGAGAAAAACTATTTTGAGAATAAATTAAAATGGAAAAAAAAGAATGACTCATCATGATTTCCATATATGAAAGTAATACCAAATATGATATGTTTTGCATGAAATTTCCATATACCGAAATCGCGTAGGGGTTACTTCTCCTATATAAAGCCACAATTCTCAGCAAAAATCATTCTTCCCAATGGCTGCTGCTATGTGTCAAATTCTTCCCAGCGTTTATTCAGATTATTGTAAAAAATTGCTATTTATTTCCGTTTCAAGTGATTTTTATGAAAAATACATAGTAACACATAATCATTGCGTCTCTGAACACAACTCTTTATGTTCTTTGGAGAATTGTAAGTTCCATTTGGTTTAAATATCTCTTAACCAAATTTTTCAGAGATTAGAAAAATATCTAAACATATATCAAGAAGTTGACTGTCTTTACACTTTGTTCATTCACAGATTATATTCAAGTATTGTTACGTCAAGCGGAGAAATGTTCAATCAGCTTATTTGAGCAGTTCAACAAAACTTACGATAGAAAGAAGCCGAAATGATGCCTAGTATTGCAAAGAAACGACTAATTCAGAAAAAAATTCAAGAGACATTATTAATGTTCCAACCAGAAAATGGCTTCCACACAAACTCTTGGTTCAGCTTCTCTAGATTGAATTCAAAAAATTCAAAACTCAAATTATGAATCTGATTTGTTCAAGATTATAGATTGTTTAATGACGGTCATGGTTCTGTGCATAGTGATTATGTAAGCTTTTCGATAAAATAGTCAACTGTCTTCAAATATGCTTTTAAATGTTTACACTCATAAATCTTTGAAAACTAAGCTTTGGTTGAGGAACACTTTAAAAAAAGAAAAAAAACAATTTACAATTAACATGGAAACTTGAAAAAATGTGAAAAAAATCAAAAAACGAGTTAATTTTTGAGTTCCTTATCACTTTCTTCTTCATGTGCCACACCATGACTTCTTCTAAACAGAGCTAAAATATCCTGTTGAACCTTAAAATTTTCTTTCTTGTACCTTCTACCACGAATTGCTTCAATTTTTGGCCAATCATGTAGGGAATTTTTAGGTGATTGAAACACTTCTTCAGATCTCTGCAGAAGATGTCAATATCAACCATTTTTTCAAAACTAATCATTTTAGGTAAATGTTCACTTGTAAGCAAATGAAAACTATATCCGTATCCCAGATCCCTAACCTCATCAAAACATTTTTCATTTGAATCATATGAAAACCCAAATTTTTTTTCTCGAAGGTGACTTAGACATAGCCAATTCTTTTCTAAATTCTCTAACTCTTCTACTCTCGAGTTCTCTCCATTCCGAAAGATCTATGATAATTTGCTCACTAACTTCGGAGGATTTTTTAAATTTGACAATCTTGGCAGTTTTGGTACCAATTTGAAACTGGATGCAGTAATACGATCGTTCTATCATGATTGGTTTCAAAGTTTGAGATACATTTCCGTTTCTTCTAAAAATTCTTCTCAGGTAGGTAAAACGAACTGAACTGTAGGAGATTTTCAATTGAAAAGAAATGTATATTTTTTCAGCTGTTGATTCTGTTGATTTTCTCATAAAAACTGAACTCCTTCAAAAGTTTGCCACATCTGGTCGACTTTAAATGTTTATGAAGGATTTTGTAGAATAAAATTTTTTTGTTGACTAAGGTTTTTCAAAAGGGAAGAGTTTCAATGAAAAAATTTCCTTTTATTTACAACATTGGTTGCGTATCTTTATTTAGAATTAAAAAACTAGCAAAATAACTAAAATCCACAATTTTTTTTCATCAACCTAATCACCTTAGAGTTAGTTCAGGAATTCTGATTGGTTCAATTTTAAGTTCAATTGCTAGATTTTGAAAGATTGAGAAAAATCTAGAATTTAATGTGTAATGACTTAATATAAAATTCAAGGATTTAACCTGCAGATTCTAAAAATTAGAAGATTTTAGTGTTTAATGAATGATGACGTCAATTTCTCTGGTGGAAGTATTCCACAACTTTCACTTTTCTATAAAGTGTAATGAAGTCATCTTTTCAGGTGGGATTATTTTTTTAATCCTAAAAAATTCAAAAAACGCCCTCTTAGTTCTGTAGAGGAATCATGTCAGACCGTATAGTGATAAATGATTATTTGTGAAAATCTGTGAAAACTAATTGAAAATCTGTACTTTTTTAAACAAACATTGGAAAATCTATTGGTGATTGGAGGGTGTGTTTTATGTCAGTTTTGATTAAATTTTTATGATTTGTCTAACTTTTCCTCCGATATCCCAACTCTAAATGTGCACTTCAATGACGAAAAATAGTTTTGAATCATTAATATCTCAATTTACAAACATAAAAAACATCACAAAGCATTACTGAGGCTTACAATTATCAACAAACATAAAATCTCCCAAAATTTAGGACAGCTCTTTGAATTCGTTCAGTTTATAGTTGATATAGGCAAGATTTTTATTGCTTCAATCTATTTTGCAGTGAAGAGTCGAATCGGGAAGTAGGGTGGCTTGTTCACACTGTACTACTTGGTTATGACACACACCCTTCTCATGTTGTATGTTGCTATTTCATATACTCTATTACAGATCTCCAGCTCCTGATCCATAGTTGATTCTTTGCCAGACTTGGCTTGATATATAGGTATGAGTACAAGGTTTTCAGCATCGTGAATAACAGTATTCCGGATTGCCGATATTGCTTCACCTTCTTTTTCACTAAGGTAGGGTTGTTGGGACTTTTCAAATTGTCCCAAATTGTTAATTTGCAATAGTTGAAAGCAGGGTTCAAAGTAAAGATCCGCATCGTATGATTTTTGGAACCAAACAAATCCCCCAATTCTTGTTAGATTTTTAGAGAATTCAATATAATTGGAACTAGTGTCTTTCCTTGAGTACATTTTGAAGAACAAACTGATCAGATAAAGAAAAAGGAGAAAAATGATTTTGAGATTAAATGAAAATGGAAAAAAGTATGAATCATCATGATTTCCACATATGGAAGTAATACCAAATATGAAATGTTTTGCATGAAATTTCCATATACCGAAATCGCGTAGGCGTTACTTTTCCTATATAGAGCCACAATTCAAACCAAAATTAATTCTTCCCAATGGCTGCTGCTATGTGTCAAGTTCTTCCCAAATTTTATTCAGATTATTGTAAAAAATCCCTATTTTTTTCCTTTTCCAGTGATTTTCACGAAAAATACATAGTAACACATGATTAATGCGTCTCTGAACACAACTCTTTATGTTCTTAGGAGAATTATAAGTTCCATTTGGTTTTAATATCTCTTAAACAAATTTTTCAGAGATTAGATAAACATCTTAACATATATCAAGAAATTGACTGTCTATACACTTTGTTCAGTCATAGAATCTATTCAAGTTTTGTTACGTCAAGCAGAGAAATGTTCAATCAGCTTAGTCGAGCAGTTCAACATAAGTTACGATAGAAAGGAGCCGATATGATGCCTAGTATTGCAAAGAAACGACTAATTAGGAAAAAAATTAAGAGACATTATTTATGTTCCAACCAGAAACTGGCTTCCACACAAACTCTTGGTTCAGCGTTTCTGGATAGAATTCCAAAAATTCAAAACTCAAAATATGAATATGATTAGTTCCAGATTTTTAATTGCTTTTTGACGGTCATGGTTCTGTGCATAGTGATTATGTAAGCGTTGTGATCAAATAGTCATCTGTCTTCAAATGTGCTCTTAAACGTTTACACTAAAGTTGAATTTAGAAGATTGAGAAAAATCTAGAAGTTAATGTGTCATGACTTATTATAAAATTCAAGTATTTTATCTGTAGATTCTAAAAATTAGAAATTTCAAGTGTTTAATGAATAATGACGTCAATTTCTCTGGTGAAAGTATTCCACAACTTTCACTGTTCTATAAAGTGTAATGACGTCATCTTTTCAGGTGGAATTACTTTTTTTAATACTTACAAAAATCAATAGACGCCCTCTTAGCTCTGTAGAAGAATCGTGTCAGACACTCTGAATGACTTTTTCAAATAATTTTTTTAGGATAAATGAATAATTAATACAATTAGTTTGTTTTCTATCTTGAACAGTTCTTAACAGATAAATGTAAATAGTTTTTTTGCGTGTATCAAGATTTTGCTTGAGAGTTTTTGCAAAATGCAAAAAATTCACAGCATTTTTTTTGGGTAAAATGCACGTTTTTTCTTGTTTTTTTTTCAAAAAAAATAAGTAAAATTCTAAGTATATTTCTTAGTTGTTAAGGCAAAAAACTCAACATTTTAATGTATAAAGCATGTTGACTTATTGCTTAGAAAACTTCTATATTGATGAGTTTCATTGCTATTCCCTAAGAGAATACCTTGGTTTTCTATTGTTTTTGAACAACAGACAAGCGAAATTAGCTTTCTGAAGGATTAAATTTTGAATAAAAATTTCAAAAAGACTAGTAATTAACTGAGCAACAAAAATTATAATGATTTATTTCGGCGAGATGCTAAAAGTGTTTTAATTTTTTCTACAAATTGCGAAAATTGTTTCATATTTTTTCGACAAACTGCAAAATTCCTTTCAGTTTTTTCAGCAAGATGGGAAAATTCTTTCGTTTTGTTTAGGGTATGCGAAAATTGTTTCACTTTTTCCGTTCATATGCAAAAATTGTTACTGCTTTTTTTCAATAAAATGCGAAAAGTGTTCTCGTTTTTTTGACAAAATGCGAAAAGTGTTTCAATTTTTTGACAGGATGCGAAAAATGTTTCTATTTTTTGACAAGATGCGAAAAGTGTTTCACTTTTTTTGACAAGATGCGAAAAATCTTTCACACTTTTCCTACATATGCGAAAAATGTTTCACTTTTTCGACAAAATTCGAAAAGTGTTTCCATTTGTTTGACAAGATACGGAAAGTGTTTCAATTTTTTTCGACAAAATGCAAAAGTGTTTCATTTGTTTCCTACAAAGTGCAAAAAGGGTTTGAGTTTTTTTGTCAAGATGCAGAAACTATCAGATATTTTTCACGTTTGTACAATTTTTCTAGTGTTTTTTATAACAGTGTGCAAAAATTAATCAAGTTTCTTAACATATGTGCGCGTTCGGAGCACTAAATTAGGTTCTAATTGTTTTTATTGATTTATTCTGAACCTCCCATCTATTCTCATTATTAAAACGAAATTGAAGAAAATAATTAATTACGAGGAACAAATTTAATGCCAAACAACAGTTTTTTACAAAAAAGATATTCAATCAAAGAGCTGTCGAGAGCTCTCGAAGTTCTCTATAGAACGCAGAGCTGGACGAGCTTGTAGTGGTGGTTGTAGAGCTGGAGGTGTCATTGTTTCTGAGAAACCCTCATCTTCGTCTATTGTGATGGGGTTTTCGGCTGATCCTGCCTCCTCCCAATGAAAGAGGAAGTTGTCGACTGGTTGAGCTACAAATCTGCAGTCAGGAATCTCGGGCTAGTTCATACCCACATGATCAGAAACTTCCTCCATCATTTTCAGTTCTTCAAGTTGGTTCTCTGTCATGAGTACTTGTGTCATATGATATGATGTTCGTTGAAGTCCCTTCGCATCATTTCCACCATATGCCAGACTTGGACTGGGATGTCCATTCAGCGTTTCTGGATAGAATTCGAAAAATTCAAAACTCAAAATTTGAATCTGATTAGTTCCAGATTTTTGATTGCTTTTTGACGGTCATGGTTCTTTGCATAGTTATTATGTAAGCGTTGTGATAAAATAGTCAACTGTCTTCAAATGTGCTCCTAAACTTTTACACTAAAGTTGAATTTAGAAGATTGAGAAAAATCTAGAAGTTAATGTGTAATGACTTATTATAAAATTCAAGTATTTAATCTGTAGATTCTAAAAACTAGAATTTTCAAGTGTTTAATGAATAATAACGTCAATTTCTCTGGTGGAAGTATTCCACAACGTTCACTGTTTTATAAAGTGTAATGACGTCATCTTTTCAGGTGGAATTATTTTTTTAATACCTAAAAAATCAATAGATGCCCTCTTAGCTCTGTAGAGGAATCATGTCAGACACTCTGAATGACTTTTTCAAATATTTTTTTTTATGATAAATGAATAATTGTTACAAGAATCTTGTCACAATTAGTTTGTTTTCTATCTTGAACAGTTCTTAACAGATAAATGTAAATAGTTTTTTTTGCGTGTATCAAGATTTTGCTCGAGAGTTTTTGTTAAGGCAAAAAACTCAACATTTTAATGTATAAAGCATGTTGACTTATTGCTTAGAAAACTTCTATATTGATGAGTTTCATTGCTATTCCCTAAGTTAATACCTTGGTTTTTTTATTGTTTCTGAACAACAGACAAGCAAAATTAGCTTTTTGAAGGAACAAATTTTGAATAAAAATTTCAAAAAGACTAGTAATTAACTGAGCAACAAAAATTATAAAGATTTATTTCGGCGAGATGCTTAAAGTGTTTTATTTTTTTCTACAAACTGCGAAAATTGTTTCATATTTTTCGACAAACTGCAAAATTCGTTTCAGTTTTTTCAACAGTTTACGAGGAATGTTTCAATTTTTTCTGCAAGATGGGAAAATTTTTTCGTTTTTTTTTAAAAGTATGCGAAAATTGTTTCACTTTTTCCGTTCATATGCGAAAATTGTTACTGCTTTTTTTCGATAAAATGCAAAAAGTGTTTTCGTTTTTTTGACAAAATGCGAAAAGTGTTTCAATTTTTTTGACAAGATGCGAAAAATGTTTCTATTTTTTGACAAGATGCGAAAATTGTTTCATTTTTTTTTTTGACAAGATGCGAAAAATCTTTCACATTTTTCCTACATATGCGAAAAATGTTTCGTTTTTTCGACAAAACTCGAAAAGTGTTTCCATTTGTTTGACAAGATACGGAAAGTGTATCAATTTTTTTCGACAAGATGCAAAAAATGTTTCATTTGTTTCCTACAAAGTGCAAAAAGGGTTTGAGTCTTTTTGTCAAGATGCAGACACTATCAGATATTTTTCATGCGTGTACAATTTTTCTAGTGTTTTTTTTATAACAGTGTGCAAAAATTAATCAAGTTTCTTAACATATGTGCGCGTTCGGAGCACTAAATTAGGTTCTATTTGTTTTTTATTGATTTATTCTAAACCGCACATCTATTCTCATTATTAAAACGAAAATGAAAAAAATAATTAATTACGAAGAACAAAGTTAATGCCAAACAACAGTTTTTTAGAAAAAAGATATTCAATCAAAGTGCTGTCGAGAGCTCTCGAGGTTCTCTATAGAACGCAGAGCTGGACGAGCTTGTAGTGGTGGTTGTAGAGCTGGAGGTGTCATTGTTTCTGAGAAACCCTCATCTTCGTCTATTGTGATGGGGTTTTCGGCTGATCCTGCCTCCTCCCAATGGAAGAGGAAGTTGTCGACTGGTTGAGCTACAAATCTGCAGTCAGGAATCTCGGGCTAGTTCATACCCACATGATCAGAAACTTCCTCCATCATTTTCAGTTCTTCAAGTTGGTTCTCTGTCATGAGTACTTGATATGATGTTATGTGTCATATGATATGATGTTTGTTGAAGTCCCATCGCATCATTTCCATCATATGCCAGACTTGGATTGGGATGTCCATTCGTGCCAGAAGTTGTTTCTCGCACCACAAACTGTACTAGATCAAGCGAAAATTATACTAAGTACATTAGATTGCTGTTTTTCACTGAGAAGATCATTTTGAGCAATAAATTGAGTAAAAACAAAAAAGAGCTGAGAGAGGGGGAAGCTGGCGGTTTAGTTGTAAATAAATGATTTTTAGTTAAGAGCTAGGGGTACCTTTAACTCGAATGTGAGGGTTTAACCAATCAGAATTGGTTTTCCTTATTTGGGTTGTTGTCGTGTCCAATCAGATTTCAGCTTCCTTTTACGGCATTTTTGGATAAAAGTAGTGTCCAATCGGATACCCTTTTAAGGACTTAAATCTTCCAAATAAGTAAAAATATACTCAAATGCAATTGCAAAAATGAATGATAAAAAATTGTTTGCAGTGAAAAAAAGGAACTCTGCTGAAATAAGTAACAAAAGAATAGCGAACACATAGCATCTCTACAGTTTTTTAATCCATTTTAATTGAATTTTTAGTATGTAATCAATAAAAAATTGTTAATTTTTGAGTGGATGAACGTCGAGTTCTTTGATTTTATTGTAAATTTGGGAAGATAACTCAAAGTTGACGAATTTTTTTAAAGCAAACTACTGGAAAACTGATTCCAAACCGAATCAAGCAGAATTTTGAAATTTGAAAAGCCTTAAGGAAATGAAAGAATAAAGAATTATGCTTGGGAGTTTTTACAAATTTGTGTATTGGGTAGGGTATAAAAAGAGTTTTTGATATATTATCAAACGATTTTTTGATTAGTTTCAAAATCTCAAGAATAAACAAAACTTTTTTCATTGTGAGGTGTAATTCAGCCGTAAGTTTAAAGCTTCGATACGCAATAAGTGGATCAAAAGTAAACTCTTTGATTGAGTAAGATTCTCTGAAGAGACATTTATTCAGACAACTCTATTCTGTACAAAAAAACGTCCAAAAAATTATGAAAAAAGTAAGAGTCATTATCTATTTCATCAATAAGAAAATCAATTCGAATTTTTTCCTTTTTCTTGTAAAGTAACTCGACGAAGCTCAAATGCTTCTTGATAGACATTTTTCAAATAATGATTAAGGTTTTTTTTAAAAATAGTGGACTATTCTGTTTTGGAAAATGCTGGATTCTGATTAGTTGATTTTCAACAAACAGTGTTATCAAAAAAATTCAATTCTGATCGTTTGATATCAAAATTGTTGAAAAATCCATGAGACGTAGAACTCAGTTTTGATTGGTTGACCTTAAATTTTTTGAAAACCCCATGACCATTGAAGTCCGATTCTGAATTTTTGATATCAGAAAACATAAAATTTTCCTTTTAAATAGGGCACAATTATGATTGGTTGATAGCGAAACTTTGAAAACTCCATGGTTAGATTGGATAAAATTGATTTCAGTTAAACTAAATAGTAAATTCGTTCTTATTTTCTTTCTTATTAAAAACAATTGGTTGATAAATTTGCTTTTTTTATTCGTTTTAATTCAATTTTTGAGGCTATTCAACTTTTCTTTTCTAAAAAGTTGGCACATTCTAAACCTCCCATTTTTTCTTTTTCTACTTATTGAGATTCTGTCACTAATTAGAATCGAAAGAGTTGCATGTCTTGAATGTGGCAGAGAATACACTCGCTTACATGCATCAAGACATCAAAAACACTGTGGCCTTTTAAAAAATTCCAATTTTAACTTTTATACACATAGCAGCGGGGAACTTACTAGTCATATCAAGAAGAACCAATGTCAACCTAATGTTAAATCATATGCTCAGCAGTCTCAAAACTCACTCCAAGAGAAGGTAAAATTGATATTTTTAAATAAAAACCTAGTAGAAAAAAATTTTGTATAATAATTTTTACTGCATCTGAAAAGACTATACACTATATTTGAAAAATTTCTAGTAAAAAAAGTACAGCTTTTTAATCCTTCTTCTTGTTTTGTTATATTCAAAGGTTCTGATTGATGATAAAACCAGCAACAACCGAGTTCAAAATGTCTTGAAACTTTCAATGGAAATCGATCCGAAAATCTTTCATCTACTGAGAAAACTCTATCGGTTGCCAGCTTGCGGGGATTTTGTTGCGATAAATTTGTAGTATAATGGAATCACATACGCTAATGAGTGCTTAAGTATTTGTTGAAATACTATAAATACTAGATATTTATAAAACATTGAATAGTTGAAAGGTTTTATCTAACAACCATTTCGAAGTTTTCCTTGCTTAGTACTTGTAAAAGTAATCATAGAGTATTGCGTAGCAGATATTGGGGTTGATTTACTAAGAATTATGGTTTTCTTTCGCTTTTTTTTAAGTTTCAGAAAAGAAATTGATAACTGACCTGGAAACTGTCAAAATCATAATATACATCATTCTCAATCAAAAATTTAATTCAAAATAGAAATTCAGAGCTGAAACAACGACATACAGTTATCAGGTCAGAAAAACAATTTGAAGTTTTTTTAAAGGGTTTATGGTATAAATTCTGCTTCGGATCAATGAATGTTCGTTGAAATAATACATTTTCCCTCTAAAACTCAATCTTCAAATAAAACTTTGTTCGAATTTGATTAATTTGCAAGAAAGATAGGAGATGAAGCAGAAACTGAGAAAAAATCAAATTGAGATAGAAACTCAATTTAATTCATCAGGAGTTTGGAAATTTTTTTTTAATTAAAATTTGATTATATAATACATCTTGAGAAAAAATCCAACATAAAAGTGTAAGTTTCGAAATTTTTTTATCATTTGATATACTAGACTAACTTATATGAAAATTCAGGTTTTTTGGAAATAATTTATTGTGAAGTGAACACAACCCCAACTTTTTTTGTAAGATGATACATGAAGAAGAGCTTTTGCTTTCAAAATCTACGTTTCATTCTTTTGGGTAAAAAAAATGTGATCTAGAAAGAATTTTAGAGAAAATAAGATGGTACCTGCAGAAAAAAACCTATCGAACTAATACTTCAGCAGAACCAAATGTATGATCTCTTAATTCTATGCATTTTAACAAGAAAAAATTCAATTAGACAGACAGTAAAAATTTAGTTCTGTTTAGCTTCATTTTTTTTCAATTAGAAAATTACGTTGAATTGTAGAGTTTTTGCTTAATTAATTTCACAAAATTATTCAACTGTTACAGTTTGCATCTTTTAGATGTTATGAATGTTGCCGAAATATAGAACTAAGTTCCCCTGCGTCTTTCTACTTCTGAATGTTTTGCAGATTATAAGCAATAGAGCTGCTCTTAATTTATTCTAAGAAATCAACGTAAAATACACATTCATATTACCAAATTATACAACTTCTTTTAAATGCTTAAAATAGTGCCGTTTTTTTCTCACGTCGACACTTTAAAGAAAACGTTCGAAAAAAATTAAGAACAAAGGCAATTTACAATTTTTTTTGCAAGAAAAGTGATAGTTAAGGATTCCAAAAGGTGGGTTTTTGCTGAAATAGTTTGCTGTAGCAACTAAACAAGGGAACCTTAAGGAAAAAAAAGTACAATTTACTTGGTAATAATTAGACGTTATCAGTTCTAATTTTATCTCTGCCAACAATTTCACAGCATTATATAATCCGTTTTTCAGCTATATTGGGTTAATTTTTATCGTACTTCTTTATTTTGAGAGAAAACTGTGAAAAAAATCCATATTTCTTTTCAAAGTTTTTTATCAGTGTCTCAACATGATGCCAATTGAAACAGAGTTTGAGCTTATTTTTAAACTCTAAACGTATTCACTTTTTATTTAATTAGATCAGAAACAACAAAAAACTAGCCACAACCTTAAAATTTTTGCAGTTCTTTCCGAAAATTTGCCAATATCTCTGACTTTGAAATTTTTGCTTTTTTTTTCCAAAAAATTGAAATTTTTGCATTTTTTTCCCGAAATTTGACTTTTTTGTGAAGTTTCAGTAGGTTTAGGCATAGTTTCAGCTAGGTTGCGTACTGTTTCAAAGATTAAGATAATCTAAAAAAATAGGTATTAAGTAAAATTAAATCCAATATTTTCGTCTTTTGAAATAGTTTGAAAAACTTTCAATTTTTTTGATAAAAAATTCAAATTCTTGCCCATCTTATCGTTGACTTACCATGAACCATAAAACAAAATACCTTCAATACACAATGTACACATACTAATTCAAAATTTACATAAGGCGTGCCGAGATTTTTGCGAATAACTAGACATTCAAAATCCGTTTTTCTGACCATTTTCTTACCATCACCTGAAACCTCACCATTACCTATCTTAATGCATTGGACAACCTATTTCCTATGTCAGTAGAATGAATTTCTAACCCTTATACATAAGGATATCTCTACACTATCCTAAAACATGAGAAATCTAAACACTTATCATCTTACCATCTGAAACCTAATATCTTAATACATTGGGAAATCTATTCACTATCCTAATACATTGGGAAATCTATAGCCTATGTTGAGACCTAGTTTGCTGACCGGATACTCTATGATGATCCGCTGATCATTTTGAATAAGAATTTCGTTTGTCTATGTCGTCTCTAGGTTTGTACCATGACAACCTTTGTTATTGGCCTCCCCCTTGCATGTTTCTGCTTTCCGAGAACGACTACTTCTTTGATTTCATTAACATCTACTCTCTTTATTTTTATCTCTTCTCCTCTGGAATTGGTGCATTATCCTTCGATAGCGTAATTTACGCTGCCAACAGCGTTATCACGTCGTCATTTCTCAGTCCGTCGATAAACTTTGAAGCGATGCTGAAGTTTTTTCTGTTTGTCGATTCCTCTGGATCGCTTCTCCTCCTCAAGCTCTCAAGATCATCCAGAAATCAATCGTTTGATTCCTCATCTCTTTGTCTTCTTTTTTCGAACCTCATCGTCGCCTGCTGACCCTTGATGCTTGATCCAAATCGACTCAACAGTATCTCATAGATCTTGTCTGCAGTATCACGCTTCTCATCCTTCTTTGCTACCACGCACTTTAGTGCTGTTCACTAGCTCGCTTAATATCGCCTTGCAGGCCTCCCTCTCATCGTTCAAATTGTCAACCCAGGTCTCATCTGCATCGTCTTTGAATTTTTTAGGTTTCTTGAAGGTTTTTCTGGATTTGCCACTGCCTCTGTCACTTGTCACTGAGTCTGTGTTCCTTGTTGCGAATGCTTCAAGCGTCCTGTTCATCATTTCCCAGGTACCACGTCATGGCATCAGGTGGTACAACCGTATGTGTTCTTGAGTCCTCTTGTATTCTCGTTGAGTTTGAGGCTCCCCCTTCATAGCAGTCCTGGTCCCCCCTGACACTATGGTGCTATCAATCCGTGGTAACGGTGTAGATTCCTGTTTCTTCTGTTGTGGTTATACGAAGTCGACTCTATTTCCAGATGGTTTGTCTGCCACTAACTTTTTTTGGGCTATGAATTTTCTCAAGAGTACGTCCAGTTTGGTCAGTATGGCTCCAGAATTTTCTGTCTGTTCCTTGCTCATTTTGTTTATTCCGGTTTTTAGATTCTACAATTTTTCACTCACGGTGTCTTATCTCTTCATAATTTCCTCAATATCTTTCTTGATTTGTTTCTCTCGCTTTCTGTCGGTTGTTTCTACTTTGTCCGCCATCTGTTGCAGCTTCGCTTCCGTCGCCCTTTCCTGGTCGTATATCCTATTTCAGCTCTTAGCGCTTTTCTTCGCTGCATTTCAGCTTTTGTTGATTTGTTCCAACTTTGCCAACAAGTCGCCCAGCTTAAGTGAGGTTGTTTTTGATTCCATACTTTGTTTTCTTGGTTGGCCGTTGCTTCTTGTGTGACCTGCTCTTTACCTTGTTTAGCTTGTGTCGTTATTGCGGAAACTGTTCCACACGTTTTGCTTCTGTAGATCGCTGCTATTACTTCATCGGTTTCTTTTGGTTTCATTCCCACCATCGCTGCAAACCTCTCTGGGGACGATTTCTTTTTGTTTGAGAATCGTCCTTTATCGTTTCCGGTGTGTTGTTTGTTGTTTCGTCTACGTTGCCCATTGGTGAGAACTCTATTGTTTTCTTCACTTGCTCTTTTACGTTTGGCATAGACGTTGACTCCGTCATCTTTCTTTCCGCCCCGTCTATACTCTGATCTGGTGTCTCAAGATCGGTATATCTGTCCTGTATAGTCGGTTCTTGCGTCACTTTCACTTGGTCTTCTGTTCCTTGTTGCTTCTTGTATTGACCATGTTCACTGAAACATTTGTCCTCATAACTCTCGGATTTTTTGGTGTTAGTTTCCTTTGCGACGAGGTTTGATTTTTATGTTCTATCCCTTTTCTTTCTTTTATAGATGTTCCTGTTTTCTTCATGATTTTATAAACAGTTTTTATTATCCACAATTCTAATTTAAATACTAACTTCTAATGTAAAATCTAATTAAAGTTATAAAAAAAACTCCTGATCTATTATTTATTAAAACCCAGTCAAATTCTTCTCTCCTTGAGTTGGTGACTGAAAAAAAAGTATTGGGACCCTTTGATCAGGTCTTTCGATCTTTTGGTAGGGTCTTGGGACCCTTCGCTCTTAGTGCCGGGACTCTTTGTTATTGATCTTATACCCTTTCTTCAAGCTTTGGTAACCTTTAGTAGTGTCTTGAGACCCTCCGGTATTGTCCTTGTACTCTTTGGTACTGTCCTGGGACCCTTCGCTCAAATGTTGCTACCTTTCGGAACTGTCCTGGGACCCTTCGCTCAAGTTTTGCTACCTTTCGGTACTGTCCTGGAACCCTTCGCTCAAGTGTTGCTACCTTTCGGAACTGTCCTGGGACCCTTCGCTCAAGTGTTGCTACCTTTCGGTAGTGTCCTGGGACCCTTCGGTTTTGTCATCGTACCCTTCGGTACTGTCCTGGAACCCTTCGCTCACTTTCTGGTAGGGTCTTCGGACCCTTCGGTTTTTTCCTAAGATACTCTGGTACCTAAGGTATTGGTCCTAAGGTATTGGTACCTTCCGGTAGGGTCTTGGGATCATTCTGTACTTTCTCAGGATACCTCGGTAAGGTCTTGGGACCCTTCGCTCAAGTATTGGTACCTACCGAAAGGGTATTGGGACCCTTCCTTACTGTCAGATGACCCTTCGCTCTAGTGTTGAAGTCCTGAGGGACCGTCTTGGAACGCTTTTTTAGTGTCCTTGGACCCTTCGCTCGAGCGTTGAAACCCTTAGGGACGGTCTTGGGACAGTTTTGTACTGTCCTAGAACCCTTCGATCGAGTGTTCAAATCCTTAGAGTCGGTCTTGGAACCCTTCAGTACTGTCCTAGGACCCTTCGCTCGAGCGCTGAAAATTTTAGGGAGGGTCTTGGGGATCCTTCTGTACCCTAAGTTCAGTAAAAGTCAAATCCAAAAACCGTGAAAGTCAAAAGAGAAAAATTACAAAAAACAAAAAAACTTGTATACCTGAAGTGCAATATCGACAATGATCGTCTTTCGTTTAAAATTAGCTGGCACCTGACTATCACGCGTTTTTCATCCACCTATCAGCGGTCTTTTGAGGTTTTCACCTTCTGGGATGTAAAAACTGTCTATTTCCGATCCCCCCAACCGATCCGGCCAGGTTACCTGCCCTAATACGAGTTCGCCATCGAATAACTTCGCGTTGTTACTCTTGTTGTGAGTTGTAACATTCGCCCAAATACTACACAGCGACGGAGCGTAGAAAAAGTACCTTTTAACGACTGGCAGGCGTCAGTTACCTTAATCCTACTCGTTTTTCACCGTCTCGACCTTGCCAGTTGATTTTCTGGTCTGTTTAGGGCTAAGTAAAAAGTTACTATTTTTGGGCCATCAGTCAAACGACTTTTGATCAGCTTTCGTTTACATGCGAACACAACCACATAGCTGAGTCTCGGATCCTCAGACTACGTGATTGCTATTATAAACACGGCTCGAACAACCAACTTTAATATGTTTTTGTGTGACAGTTCTATATTAAATCCATTGGAGATGGATTGACCCTTTCCTCTTTCTAGCTACTCATATTCTGAAATATCAAATAATACCGGTATTAATTCAGACTTCTACGACATCCAAGTAGCTACAAAGTTAGTTCTATATAGTCCCTTCACATAAAACAGTCTCTGGGGGACCAAGCCTCCGCTCCCGTAAACTTCCTGAGATAACGCTCTTATCTCTTCCAATTTGTGGCACGGGAGGGTTCCGTGGATTATTCCTTCCCCACTGAAGCTTCCTTCTCCACTGATTTCTGCTGCTAACGATAAAAATTAAAAATTCTAGAATAAAAATTCTAGAACATTCCTACCCTCCTTCGCAATACTTTTTCGTTAGTAAGGCCTTTAATCGTTCTTTTTCGCGTCGCCGGAAGGTTGCTAAGTGCCAATCTGGCAGAATGGCACATACTCCCCAGACAAGTCCCCATCAATGTCCCTATTGATCGCATAACACCGGGTTATCGTCAAGTAGTGTTCCAGTTCTCTATAATCAATCTTATAAATCGCATAAGAAAATGAAATTTATCTACTCCACCTCAACTCACTACGTGTTCACAAATGGCATCGTACAACATCTCACTGCCCTTCAACATTTTCACAAAATTTGCACCATGAGGAGTGTCCTAGATGAAGATTTTTTTCTGACTACTTACGTCGTCTGGCCATAAAACTTCTTTTCGCTCTTTGTGATTAAAAAGTGGGACGTGGCACGGCCACGCACCCGTTAAAATTAACTTAACTTCACTCACCAAGTATAATCAGTTATTTATGCGGTCCTTTCAATATTAAAACTAAGAAACTCTGTGGCTAGGAAAGTTATTGAGTTATTCACCCTCTCGAGCGAGTTTAATCAAACTTACCATGTCGCCACACAGTGAATTTGTGTCTTACACAGGTTAAAAACTTCAGTCGTGTTTAAATAGGTAAATATACTCACCTATGTTCTATATATATACATAAGTAGTATAACTAAAATTTTCTTTCAACAATTTTAACAATTGTAACAATCTTCAAAGTTTGGTTTGACCAAACTAGATCAAAACAAAAGTTTAACAAGTTCAATAATCAAAACTTGGTTGATTGGTTCAAGTTTTAACACACAAAGACAATCAAGTTTTTTCTCCTTCTCTTCTTTTCTTGCTCACGTCTTCACTTGTTCTCTTCGTTCATCATCTTCATTCTATCGCTTCTCCGTTCTGATCTTCAGCGTCACTGTCTTCCAGAACTTTCTCTAAGATGTCCATAGAGTTGCGGGCCGTGCCCCAACTCTCCTATTCCAACAGCCTCGGTTTGCAACAAGGTAGCAAGTCCACATTCACCTTCTGCTCCCGGTTCGTGCAAAAGCTGTTGTGAAGACATAGGCTCACATTTCGTTCTAGGTCAGCTTTTAAGACCTCTTTTCTTTCATCTTCAGTTGCACAAGGCGCTCCAGCTATTCTCTTCACCGCCGTGGTGACCTGTTTCTGAGCGCCAGGAATGCTCTCTTATAGGCTCCCGGTCCTATATCTAGCTAGAAACATTGATAGACTTCAGTGTTCCTCGACATGTGACGCTTCGCGCGTTCATACATCCATGATGTCATCACCGCACGGAACAAAGGAATCAATCTTTGCCTTGACCATATTCTTTCAATGGCTTTGGGTTAGCTCCAACCATCTCACTGCCAGCATGGCACTAACCACCACGATTGACACTTGTTGATTCTGATTGGGCAACCCCGTAGAGTACAACTCCTCCACGTCCCATACTAGCATCAGATTCCCGCGTTTGGGGTACCACAACGTCTGCGCCAAGCAGTGGCAAGGATACTCCCCATGGGTTCTCATTATGTTCCTTCGGGTCCGATACCCTGAGGCTCCCAGCAACGGTTCCACCTCCATCAGAATTCTGTGTAAATCGTCTTTCTCTTCTATGGTGGGGAATTCAGTGGGTAACGCTCCACTCACTTTCTGCTTCTGGAACTCACTCACATTACCTTCATTCAATCTCAGGAACTCTTCACCCACTACGTCTTGCAACTCGCCTTCAGATCTTATCGGGACTGCCCGAAAGATCTTCGCCAACAAGTCGTATGACCTTTCTGACATTCTTGCAAACCTCACGCACTTTGGCACTGAGAAAAGTTGGTCAACCAACACCTGCTGCGTCCTCGCATTCATCACCACGATGTGCGTAGGATACCTACTATTGCAATATGGCGCGGAGCTTGAACCCACCAGGTATTTTGAACCATTAGGTCTGTGATAGGCTTCACTGTCATTCAGATTCATTTCATTTTCTAGAGCTTCTCGCCAGCCTCCAATCTTCTGCTCTGTCTGCAATGCTCCAGGGAATACTTCCACGCTGAGGGACGTCACCAGCTCATGGGCGCGCTCCAGGCGCTCAAGCGATTCTATCGAACTCGTCATGCTACAAAATCCCAAGGCTGTGGTCAAATTTACATCCGTCACCCCATGACAGTCCGCGACCAACTCCATGGCACTCTTATCCGACATGCTCAATCTTCCGTACAATCGTGTCAGTTGTCGATGCTGCTCGCTCAGCGTAATCAGGCAGTGTTTCAAGTTGCAAACATGTCCTTCCATCCCACTATGTTGAGCCTAGCATGTGCCTTGCTTCAACTAATTGCTCGATGGACTTTCCTCGGACAGCTCCCGGCCAGCAGATGGTGTATCATGGCCAGATCATGTAGACTCGCGTCATCATCCAGGTGTAACATGATATCCGCCGTCATGTACCAGATTAAGCCGGCGTTAGGATGAGGACACCAAGAAGGCTTCATGAGTTCCCACATCGCTACTAGACTGGTTTTCAAGGGACCGTCCCAAGAACCACAATCAAACCTCACTTGCCCCTTTAGCTCGGGAATCGAGGGTCTGACCTCTCGTTCTTCCAAGATAATTCCCAGCTTGGGTTGTTCCACCATCAGCATTCCAGTTTCTTTAATCCGTTCAACTCAGAAATCGAGCACTATGATTTGCTCAAAGTCGAAGTACGTTTCCCTGGCTTCTTCATTCACGAAGGGATTATACGCCATCCCCGGTATGCCAGACACATATTGGAACGACTTCAGTTTCCCCAGTGTTGCAAAGTATTTTTGTCCCCTGACTGCTTCAATCAACTCCCGGTTCACTTTCAATTCTTTGTTGGAATACCTTCTCACTTCTTTCAACTTGCGGTAGTTCTCCATGCCATTCGAATCCCTATTTGGTACAGTCAATGGCAGATCCTGATATAGTTCCAGTAGTGCCCCAAGTAAGTTTCTTTCGCAATCAACTCCCTTTTGCCGAATGATCTTTATGCATTCTACCAAGACAGGAGTGGGGATACGATCCACCACGAACCTGACAAAGCAAAGGAATCCTTACGCTTAGCCCATGCTATCGCAGAATCGTCTTTTGAAATCAATGCTCGCAGAGCTTCCATCAACTCTAGCTCCCGTGATTTCGAATCATTACTGGCTTCATATTCCGCCTTCTTGATGCCCATCAAGCACCAAGCCAACCGTACTTGCAGATCAGTTCTCGTTCACGGATGAGCCAGGTACGCTGCCACCGTCGCAGGTGCATGCATCGTCTCATCGAAGTATCTCTGGAGGGCCGCCCTCCAAGAAATTTCTAGCAGTTTTTCCAATCCAATTTCGTTCGCTTCCGAGGACATTACCGTGCCGTATTCTTTCCGATTTAAGTTAGAATTCTCCATAAGCCCTTTCAGATTTTCCTGCATGGCTCGCTTCTCACTCCAAGCCATTAGATGCCCTCTCGCGGAGTTCCTCGCTTTCAACATCTCCACATAACCCCCTGCTAGATCTCCCATGTGGACCGATTCCGGCACAGTAATTCGACTGTACTCGACCACGTCGAGTTGTCCTTCCAGTTTCAACTTAGCCATGTTGGTTCGCGAGGGTCTGTAATCCTCAAGTCCTCCAGATCCACATTGACTGATGATCTCCATCTCTAACTTAGTGTCTGCCAGGGTTCGTGCAGTCTTCTTCGACCTCGTGGCTGTTATGGTCAGACCTGCCAAGAGCATAGGGGGTATCAGGTTTTCTTTTTCTCCCCCGAATGGTGTCGCACCATCTCCTTGCCCGCTCTCGCCTGAACGACCCCCACCAATCAGAGAGGCCACCACTGTGTTGGCTTTTGACTTCACCACCCTCTGATTCACGGCTCGACTCCCTGTTTTTCCTTTCAATCGCTTAAGCCCTTTTTTGGCTCGTCTAACAGGTAATTTCTTTGTGACCTGCTGTTCATCGGCACTGTCTTCTGTAACTGACTCGGTCAGAACATCCGACTCCATGGAGTTCACTATTTTTTCCAGGACCTCACGCATGATGGGTTGGTTCAATCCCACCTTCATTATGGACTGCGTCCATATCGTCGTATCACGTCCCATGACCTTTCCATGAAGTTCACTCGGCTCCAGGTTGCCCCTGTCTTGCCTTCTAATTCACTTTGATATCTCTCCCATTCCTCTTCCGGTAGCGTACTCGTTGATTATTCGATTTTTCTCCTCCTCGGTGACTCATGGAGCAATCTTTGCGGATCCCTGCTTCGGCACTCTCTAGTCTGGCTTATTGGGTCCATCGGGGATAAATCGGCCGACGCCTCCTTTGTAGGGGACATGAAAGACGATGGTGTCATTAGGAATAGACTCCCATCGACTTCCCCATCGTCGTCTTCACTGAGCCGGTATTCTAGCAATTCCCTCTCCAACGCTCCTAGATCCGTCTCACCCGGTTTTCCCGTCTTTCCCCCCGATGTCGTTATCGTTATCGTCCTGATCCATCAATTCATCGTCATCTGCATCAGGTTTCGGCTTGGGTCCCGAAGGGCCTTTCGTGTGTCTATGCCCGAATCCGGCCGAGCCGGTACGGTCATGTCTCCTGCGTGATAAAACAATTCATCGTTCACCAGGAATTCTACGGACTCCTTGCCATGTGTTGCTAGGTCCTCTATCGTTATATATGAGCCTCCTCTGCTCTCCCTTGCCACTTCCAGCATCACTACTTTCACTTCTCCTGACCACTTCAGTCTTGATAAGTCATCTGTGGGAGAATACACTTCGTTCCACGTTTCAGCCGAGACCTCTGGTCTCCTGGAAGGTAGTGCCTTGATCTTTTTCCTACTCCAAGCATCAGGAAATGAGAAGTCAAACGTGTGCACGGCTGTAACATTCCAGCTGATGAAGCGCGGCTCCATCCCTTTACTCCACTTCAACTTTCTCTTCTCTGCGTCACGAGCTGCTCCGATGCGAGGGGCAATGACAGAAGATGTGACTCCCAACAACATCATCCTTATCGGTGGATATCGAGGGCATTGGTCCGGCAGCGGCCTGGACCCAGGAAGCCACGCTTGCTGATTCTCTTTCGCGTGTGCGTAGGCTTCTGGCAAGTGTGGTACTCTCATAGCTGCTCCTGTATCCTTTACCACTGGTCTCAAATTCCAAAGCTTCGGGTTAAACTGGATGTGGGAAAGGCCCTCACGGCCCATTCGGCACTTGAAGTGGTTGTTGAAATCCACCAACACCCAACCTGGCTCTGCTTTTCTTCCAAACAGCCTATCTTCGCTGGCCAGCCCTCTCAGCTCCCTCTGCTCTACCCAATTCAGCACGGAACAATCCACGACTGAGACCAGGTTGACATACAACATATACAGATCCGCCGCCATATACATGCATCCGTCGCCACCTTATCTTCTCCCGTGACGCTTCTGTTCTGTTGTAAGAGGTATTGAAGCAGGAGAGTCCTCCAGTCTTTCTTCTTCCTGAGCGAGGCGGTCTCCAACTGCGCGTTGAACTCACGACTTGTTCCCTGGAGTTGTTCAGGGTAACGCACCAGCACAAGCAAGTCACCCAGTCGACCGTAGTTCATGGCAATCAGAGTCAGGAGTCCATCCAATCTCAAATCTGCCAACGCTTGGGTGAAGAGGTTCGCCGGTCCCTTCACGAAATTTTCATGACCAAATGTCACATATAAGGCTAGTACCAGGCCAATCGACAACTTCCTGATGTCCTTGACGAAACTCGCGATCAGGTTCCGAGATGCCCTCGGATAGCACGTCGACAGGAAGGATGGTGTCCATCCCACTCCCATTCCACCCAAGGTGCCATCCGATCGTTCATACTGTGCCTTCGTGGCCAGCACGACAGCACGTCAGCTTGGAACTTGTCCAGTGACATCGTGTTTACGTCCTGCATCAATTTTAACATCATACTCCCAGCTAACTCCCGGGCATCAAATAGGTTCTTCAGATACACGTGTATCTCTTTGATCACTGCCGGCGCATACTCGAACGCGTCCTCACCCAAGGTGCACAGCCTTGGTGACAAGTACAACCATACGTTGTTGTGCGGCTTCGTGCGCAAAGCCATTGCCATGAGATCTTCTTCCGCTGACGTCATGTTTTTCCTGACCATCCTTCCCTGCTCATTCTCTGCATGATCCATTTGTCTGAACCAGAGATCATCAGCCACCTGTTGAACTAACAGATGATCGTCATCTACCCTGGTCTTAACTTCAGCAATCTGGCAAAGTTGGACAGCTCCAACCCCAGAACCTCATCCAGCACCAACCGAGTTGTGCTGCAATCTTTGAGTTCCTGTATGGCCTTGGAAATGTCAGCCCAAACTGCCGGAAGCTCAGATTGGGATGGGTAATATTTGTCTGGGTCTACCGTTCTGTTCGGGGCAGGAATTATCACGTTGAACCGTCCTTCTGCTATCGTTGTGACCATCGTGTACACAAACTGAAGGGGTTCTGGCAATGCGGCGTACTCTGGTGACAACACAAAAACCACCTTCACTACATTTTGGGTGAAACTTTGTTTTGCTGTTGTTCCTACCTCAGCCATCGCCGAGAGCAATGTCATTATCGCCTCCCCTATGACCTCATTGCTCGGGATCGGCCCATCCGTCAGACGTGTCAACAAGCCTCTGCTTTGCAGATGATCATTTGAGCCTGCAACCAGTATCACCTGCGGCTCCATGCTGACCACCCTTCGTACACTTATCATCATGCCTATTGCCTGTCCCCAGTCCAATTTGGGCGCCGTCAAGAAAATCACGTCGGGCCAAAAGAGAGAACGGGGCGTGTAGAGATAATCGGAACCGGCCACAATCAGATACTTGGCAGCTTTCATATCTAAGGGATCATAAGCTGCAAACAGGCCGTCGCCTATTTGGGCCTTCAGTTTCCCATATCTCTTGTCATCTCCATCCACCGTGGTTGTTCGGGGGTAGTCCCTCGAATACTCGCCAGGCGTCTGACCTGGTGGTTTAGCAAACTGCCTGTACATCTTGTGATGCTTGTTATTGGGCTTGTTATCTGCCTGAAATTTGCCCTTGCGAGCAGGTGGTGTCCTTTCCCGGTTTCTCTGTCGGACGTCCGTAAGCGACCGGGTATTCAAAGGTCCAAAGGTATTGTCCTGAGGCAATCCATTCAAGTCTGCGTGCCGGAGCGCAGTCGTGGAGCTGAATTGCTCCTGCTCTGCTAGCCACCAATCCACGCCCGGTATCCGATATAGTCGCGACACTGTGGGACTTTCTCCGCCGATCATTCTGATTGCGTCCTCCCGACACGTCAAGGTACTCATGTTCAACTTCGTTGACATGTCCGTCTTGTAGTGTCCCCAATGACTAGGGTCTGATTGGTTCCAAAGCAGCCCGCTGCCTGGTTCGACTCCCTCCGCTGACACGGCGCTCGCAGACGGTCCTGCTACTGAAGCAGGGTTTGCCGTGGCAGGTGGATCATTCCTCCTAGACACGGTCTGGGAGTTATTTCTGTTCTGATCCAAGTCGGCTTTCAAGCGGTTGTGTTCTGGGAGGAGGAGCAGTCCCTAGCCTCTCTCTTACGTTTGAGCTCGGAGCAACGGGTGCGGCTGCAGCCGTCTCCAATGCCAAGTGCCCTAGACGGTTGACGAGGGATTCCGGCACGCTTGCCCTTATTCTACTTCCTCCGGTCGAGCTGGTCCGAGCCAGAGAACTGGTCGCCCTCGACTCCTGCTCCACTTCCCTCAACTGCGTCT
The DNA here is from genome assembly GCF_963678635.1 of Symsagittifera roscoffensis. Classification (NCBI taxonomy): domain Eukaryota; kingdom Metazoa; phylum Xenacoelomorpha; order Acoela; family Convolutidae; genus Symsagittifera; species Symsagittifera roscoffensis. The sequence continues at coordinate 262,240 of NW_026970824.1, forward strand.
AAAATACATCATTGATCCAGTGTCTCCCTCGTTGGGTGTTGAAATGTATTCCATCTCTGGTGAGCGCGATGTGATCAATCATGCGCAGCATGTTTTCGAGATCCAGAAGTCGCAACTCGCCAGGGTTGTTTCTCACCAGGCTGCGGATCATTTCGTTCCACTGTGTCACGTTGCCATTCATGAAATCTGCCACTATGGTGCTCACCAGCGGGTTTTGTGGTATCGTGCACAGCACCACAAGCCTGGGCCTATACTTCTCCTTTAGTTCGTTCAAGAGGCATACCAATTGAGGCTCCCACTTGGTCTCCGGAGTCACTGGGGCTCTCGACACGTCGTTGGTTCCCAGCATTATTACCAGTGTCTCCAGGTGATCTTCGCTCTGGAATTCCATCATCTTGATGACCTGAGCCACTGAGGCTCCTCCAAAGGACAGAGTGGTAGTCTGACCATAGACGAAGATCTCATTCAGATCTCTCACCAAACTGTCTCCAATGATCAAGTGGCGACTCCCTGGGGGAATTACCTGGTCGCTCGTAGCGGGGTTCCAGCTCATGTCATTCAGGCAGGCTCGAGGATGCTCCGCGGCCACTTGCGTGAACTGGTGACGTGCCATCAGATTCTTCCTAATGTCTACCACGCGGGACTTCTGAAAGGTTCCACCATGCGCATACCTCGAGGACGCTACCGTGCGGGGTGCTCGTTCCGAGCTATTGGATGAATGATCACGACGTTGAGAAGGAACGATCCTAACCAATGTCCGCTCAGTGGTTCTGTTGATCTCATCCATTGTTGCTCTGGCCACTTGGTTGAATGATTCTTGGAACTGAGGAGCGAGATAGTTGTCAGAAGGGTCTGGTATCGTGTTCCTTTGACTGGAAGCAGAAGATCGTGCCTGCTGAGGAGCCTCGGGCCCTCTCGATGCTCGTAAATCCAGAGCCTCGGTCCCTCTCGATGCATACAGCTCCTGTACTGTTGTCCCGGGGCGTGTGTCGCTGGATCCCTCCGAGGATTTCATGGTCGCCAGAACTTCCTGTGACACTTGGTTCACCTTTGCCATATACAGCTCCTTCAGGTGCTTTATTTCATTATCCGTGTAGGCCACCTGCAGATCTTCATATTTCTTCTTCCATTCGTCTCTCTCTCGGGCTATCGCCCTATACTCCTGAAGTTTGGCACACAGCTCGCTCTGATCTCTCTCCTTCTTCTCCAGCGTCTCAATTGTCTCCGACGTCTGGATCTCTATCTCACTTACCCTCACTCTCTTCGGAGGAGGAGCAGCTGTTGGAGAGTCGACCGAATGAGACGGGCCTGGCCCATCACGTTGTCTCTTCGCTCCGATGAGTGGCTGCGCAGGTTGGACGGGTAAGGGCATCTCACCTAGACGGTGGTCCCTCCGTTCACCTAGTCCTGGCTCACGAGCCAAGTCGTGGCCAGACATTTCTCCACGCCGCCATCTCATTAGTCGGTTTCGACCTCTCTCGGCGGTCCCGGATTCACCGAAGGCCAACATCAACACGACTTCTGTAGGGCGATTCCCTCGACCCTATCGTCCTAGTGCATTGAGGAGCGCGACCACAAACATTGCCAGCCCCGGGTCTTCTCGTGTAAAATCAAAATCGATCAGCCGCTGATAGATCTCGTCTAGAGTCGCTCCTAGACTCGCTGAGGGGAACTCCATGAGTTCGTTCGTGTCACCCATTTTTTATCGTGTTGATTCTTGTTGTCGTGTAGTTTCTACCTGTCTCGTTTGATTCAATGAATTCAATAAACAATTTCTGATCAATCAAGATCTAAAAAACAATTCGCGACTTAAAACCATCATTTTTGTTTTAAACATCATTCAACTCTTTAATACTCTTTATTGAAATTCTCTTCTCAATTCTGATTTAAAAACTTAGCACCAGGGTGGATCGTCCACCTGTATCTGCGTCAGGGTAGCACAAATGAGCGCTGTCACCTTGATGACCTGGAGTACTCCAGGTCCTTTATGACACAAAACATAAAACATATCATAACAATAACATAACACATAAACATCACAAATCTACACTATCACCTACAAACATGAAACTTAATCCTAATCTCAAACTTAATCCTAAACTCTATCAAGTTAACTTAATAGAAACCACTTACCGCTGAATGCATTTCCTAGCATATACTCAGATAGTATTTTTTATGTAAGATAACCTCTATGTCAGTTTCTTAAAATATCACATGTACAAGGGCGTACAACTCTCTCGGATGTAGCTTTCCTCTATTAGGATCATAAACTGGTAACGAGAGAGAGGCCACACCTCTCTCAACCAGGAAATCCCTAAGTCGAGTCAAGCCAATACCAAGCTCTCTGGATTTATGTGCTGCCTATCAGTAGCCTTCGTAACCAAGAAACACAAATATTTCCCTGGTATCTGTGATGCGACAGGGGGCAACGCTATCATTCCTCCTACACCAGGCCTCTGTTTCCATAAAAACTCGATATTCTTGTACTCTCTTTTAAAGTCAGCTGCTAGTGCTGTTTTGAAGCTTACATCCGCGGTTATCGCTATAGCACATGTACGTTCCGTAAGTATGAAATCGCTGTCCGTTATAACGATGTTGCTTGAATAATGGTTCGTAGGTCAAAATAAGATTCAAAAATTTGTCCGAAAGGTGGTTTTTTAGCATTCTCGCCCTCTGTCTCTAGTTCTCCGGTTTCTCTTGCCGATGTCATCTTTTTTTAATCAGATTTTCGGTGTGGGTGAGTCCTACCCCCACTCCCCGGACAAAAATATCCATCGACGTCCCCGTCGATCGCCCAAATTCTAGGAGATCGAGGTTGGATTGTGGAACACGAAGAGGACCATCTGGTACGACCCAGTTGGACTCGGTATTGTCATGACTGATGTATTTGATGCCGTCTTTATCGACCTCCTGAGTCACCAGGATCGTCTTTTTTGGATCTGTCGGCAGATCATGGAGCCATTCGAGCACGGGCAACTTCGTTGGTTCTTGCTCATGAGTTCTTGTTCCGATTCTGGTTTGAACTCCACTTCCGATTCTGATCGATCGTTCATCCAATCCTGATCCATATCATTCACCAAGTCGATTTCCTCTAGTACCGCCACTTCGTTCAGTCCCACTAGCGAGTCCATGACATCACTTACAACTATCCTGTCTACAACGAAATCCTCGCCATACGGATTGTATTTCTTCTTGTTTTTTCCTCTCTTGCTCTGGCGTGTTTCCATGGTGAGAGGAAAGTCAGGCTGTATTCCTTTGTCAATTTCAATTTGTTCCGGGCAGTCCCCGTCTTCCTCGGCATAAGAAAGAGTTTCATCGTCCACCTCTACTCGCTCGGTCAACTCCAGATCCAGTGGTAGGTCGCAATCGTCCACCACCTCATTCCCGTCGTTTTTGTCGCGAGTACCTCTTTCATTCACTTCACAAACAGGATCCACCATCAAATGGTCTCCCTCTTGCATGTCCGATTGAATGCACCAGTCCTCTGACGAGGCATTGTGTGGTTTGATTTTTTCGTAATGAGCTGCTCTTCCAGTGCTCAGTCGATAAATACGACCTCCTTGGTGCACCTCTGTTATCTGAAATGGACCACGCCATTTCTTTAACAAATTCTTGGTTCCTTTTGGTGGAACCATTTCCTGGAACACCCAGACGTAGTCGCCAACTGAGTAGGCTTTCGCATCGGCTGTCCTTTTATCAAACCTCCTTTTTTGTCTAATTTGCACCTGTTGCGTGTTCCTCCTGCATAAGTCATTGAGGTCCTGTTGTCTTCTAATAACATCCCGCACGTACGTTTGCGGTGCTGTCCTCTTCCCTTCATATTCAGGGTAGAAAAACGTCAACGGGAGCGCTTTTTCGTGACCCGTTAGCATCATGTGAGGACTTATTCCCGTGGTGGAATGATCCGTGCTGTTGTAAGCACCCATCACTTGTGGCAAGTGCTTGTCCCAGTCATCCATATAGCGTGAGCAATAGACTCTCAACATGGATACCAGTGTGCGATTCTGCCTCTCGACCAGGCCATTCGTTTGCGGTTGATAAGTGGTCGAGTGGGCCTGCGCTACCTGCGACCTTTTCATTAACTCTTTCGTGAGATCACCTACGAATGCAGTGCCATTGTCCGATTGAAACGTGATGGGGCAGCCATGCCTCGCTATCCACACATTTATCAAATGATCGCACGTTTCTTTCGCCGATGCTGTCATGCAGGGTGCTGCCTCCGCATACTTCGTAAAATGGTCGATCATTACCAGCACCCGATTATAGCCCGTTGCTGTCATGCAGATTTTCTGATGATCAATTTGCACCACTTCGTTGAATCCCGACGACTCTATTGACTGTACGGGGGAACCTTAGTTTCCTGGGATCCTTTGCCTGTTGACAAGACAGGCATGCGGCTATCCACTTCTCACAAGCCTTCTTCAATCCCGGCCATTCGAATCGTTTCTGTATCCTGTTGTATACTTTGTCCACGCCTTGATGACCCATCTGATCATGTGAACAAAAGAGCAATTCGGTCTGGTACAACTGTGGCAACACTATCGAACTGTATTCATATAGGACCTTATCCTCCTCCTTACGTTTACAGGCTACAATCCCGTCCTTGTTCAGGTACAAAAAGTATTTCCTCTTCAGGTAGAATTGCTTTAAGATCTTATAGCTGTCTTCTTCCAAGTCCCCTTTGTCAGGTGCTCCATTCTCGATCCATCCATTCAGGCTGCTCGCCATTCTGTCATTTCGTTGAGCCCCTAGGAGATCCGACAGCCTGTACATGGCTTTCAAATACGTCTTTACCACGTTCATCTGTCCACTCATTATCTCCGGAGCATGAGCATCGTCCATCAACTTGACACACCAAATCTTTTTCAAAGGCGTCGCTTCCTGCACAGATGGTTCCAGATTGGTACGGACGACCGTACCATGTGGCAGCAATCTGGTTGAGCGTTTCGAAACTGCTATCAGCTCGAGCTCGTCTGCGGCATTGTCTATCACTGTGCCCTCTTCATCTGAGGTGTATCTGTCCCTGTCCGGATCCTGATGCGTTTCTCGGTCCAGCCCGCGCTGCTTCCAGTCTACCAATAAGGAGTGGATTGCAATCTCTAACATATCGGAATTAGAAGTTGTTTCAGACGTGTTGTGCCAGGACTGTGGCCTCGAGTCAACACTTGAGTTGACTGATTCCCCAACATCATATTCCAAGTTGTCTGAGATGTTTCTGGACTCCCTGGACAAAACTCTGTCCATTGGTTGCTTTGAACCCGACTCCCCGGACAAAATTATGCCCCTAGGTGGTCTCGTCAACCTCTCCCCGGACAAGTCGTCCTGCACGGGCTCAAAGGTGTCATCAGACAAGTCGTCTTTGATTGGCTCGAAGGTATCAGACTCCCCGGACATTGTCTCGTCCCCGGACGAACAATCTGGGCTTGGCTCGTATTCTTCTTTTGCATCCGTGAAATGCACTCTCCTAGCGAAGCTAGATTTCGACTTGATCCTGACTTCCTCAGTGGCTTGGGTCTGATTCAGTGTCCCAAATTCGGTGAACGAAGTTCTCAACAAGACCTCCTTTGGCATCGAGCTCACCAGCTGGTTGACCATCGACCTGCAATCCCGTTCAACGCCACGGCTGCGAATGGACACTGGCCTCTTTTCTATTCTCTCGGTGACAGTCAACCGCTACATGGTCTCCATCCACTCACGATCATGCCTATCCACTTCCCTGTCCAACAAGTCACGGAGCTTTCCCATGACATCCGGCGCCACGTTCACCGTCCTGTTCAGTAGAGCCATGCTGTGTATACCCAGCCTGGTAAGTTCTTGCTCTACTAAATTGGACCGGACTAGCAGATCCAACGGAACGGGCTCGCCTCTGGCTAAAAGTTTTATCTCCGCGGCCGTTTCCACTGGAAGGTCAGGGTGTCCGGCTATAGGATGCCCTGACTTGTCTAACCACCTAGTAAGTGGCAGTTTGTCGTAGGTTTCCTGTCCAGAAATGAAAACCCGTCTTTAAATTCTGATTGGTTAGCCTGCTTCTCCTCGAGGCGCTCATAAAATTCTGTCTTTTTACTGAGGCTATCTGCGTTCTGGTGCTTGTCACGGGTACGGTGCTCTATGATCATGTGGTATCCATGCAGGCGCACGATCCAACGGCCAATATAACTTTGGTCCATCGAATAGGTTTTCAGCCAGGCAAGGGCACGATTATCCACACGTAACTTGAAGGGAGCACTCCCCAAGTAAGCCCTGTATTTTTCCACGAAAGTGATCACCGCAAATATCTCCGCTTTTGGTGCGCCGTACTTCATCTCAGTATCACTCAGGACTTTACTCCCGTAAGCTATCGGATGAAGAACCGTTCTCGCGTTCCACTCCTGCTACTGGTGAAGTATGCCCGATATCGCAACCATTGACGCATCCGTGTCCAGCACGAACATCCCCTTCTCTGTTGGCATGCCGAGGACCGGTGCTTCGCAAAGTTCACGTTTGATGCTCTCAAATGAAACTTGCGCCTCATCAGTCCAAGTGAACTTTTTGCCCTTGTTTCTCATCAACCGCTGCATGGGGTATTTTTTGTCAGCATACCCCTTGCTGAACTCTCGATAATAATTAGCAAATCCCAAAGACTCATCAGCTGTGTATCTGTTTTGGATGCCTTCCAGGTCAGCACCGCTTCAACCGCTTCATGATCTGGTCTCACTCCATGTTTGCCCACCAGGCGGCCCAGATACTTTATGGATTCCCTGAGGATTTCACACTTAGAGGGTTTACATTTCAGACCCGCCTGCTTCATGCAAGAAAACACCTCCTCCAGCCTCTGTTTGTGGTCTTTTAAAGTTGGTGTTGCAATCACGACATCGTCGACATAACACATGATGAGATTACCGTATTTCTTAGTGACGCTCGTGAGTGCCTGGGCCATCAAACGCTGGAATGTGGCCGTCGCGTTGCACAATCCGAACGGCATCCTCTTCCACTGGAACAATCCCAGCTCGCACGCGAAGCCTGTTTTTTCTCGATCTTGCTTTCGGAGTGGCAATTGCCAGAACGCAGAGCCCAAATCCAACGTCGTGAAGAACTTTGCGTCGCCCAGCTTGGATAGGCTCTCATCGATGCGGGGAATCGGGTATGCGTCCTTTATATTCACTGCGTTCAGATAACGGAAATCACAGCAAAATCTGAGTTGTCCCCTTTTCTTTTTCGCCATGACCACGCCACAAGCCCATGGGGACTTCGACGGCTCGATCATGTCGTACTCCATTAACATCTCGATTTCCTTCCTACACGCTTCTGACTTGTGACGGGTCATTCTTCTCGCCCCTTCCCTATGAGGTACCGAGCCCTCTTCTATCTCAATCTCGTGTTCTAAAAAATACAGCAACCTATGTCGGCCTTATGTTTCGAAAAAACGTCTGCGTTCCGACTTAGCACCGCTCTGAGCGAATCTTGTTCCTTGTCTGATATTTTACCCTTCAAATGTTCTATCTCAGGTAGGATTGGTTTATTCGCTGCTAATTCTGTTTTTGTCGGGCTCTCAGGAAAGTTGGAACAACTAAACAGCCCATCGTCTGTTTCCGACTTCATTGAAAACTATTTCCTAGAAGATTTCCATTCATTCATTCTCTTCATTATACATTCTTGGTTCGCATGTAATGGACATTTAGTTACATCAAACTTTTTCAAGTTCTCCATACTCTGAAAGTCTGTGTTCAGAGGCAAAGCATAGCCAAGTTTCTTTCCCCTCTGTATTGTCACTGTTGTTGCTTCTGTGTTCAATAACACACTCACACACAGTCCGCTCTGAGTGAGACACACCTGTCTGTTTTTGCTGAGTTCATTCAAGTTCCTCATCCTAAACGTCGCTACCACGGCTTGATTTGGTTTTAATCTAACTTTTCGATCCAGAAAAATCGGCACCTTGTCCTGGTTAATTAAGATCTTATTAAGGGGTCTCTTTTCATACTTTCTCTCAGGATCCTTGATCCTAATCAATCCGTCATTCAGATCGATCGTGACATCAAAGTTGCGCACGAAATCCCTTCCTAAGATGAACTGATCGGATTCGTCCAAATTCTCCACTACTAGGATGCTCATCCAAAGATGTTTTCCTCCGAGCTGCAGTGAAATGATTGGGGTTCGTCCAGTCATATAGATCGCTCCCTGATTGGCAGCTGCCAACCTGATGTTTGTCGGTATGAGATCCGAACTCTCGAAACGCATGTTGGTCCAAGTTTTGACTGGCATGACACTAACCACTGCTCCCGTGTCTAGCAGTCCCTTTACTGAAAGTTGTCTGCCTTGCACGTCCAGCACGTGTGCGGCCAGATCGGGCTCGCAACCTATGTGCACCGCATCTTGTTCGAGCATCGCATTGTGTCCGATTCGTCTAACCTTCAGCTCCTCTTGACCCATGTATATCCGGCCAATCTGATCGTTCGCATCAGTTATGTGAGCTTTTGTGTAGATATTGATGCCATCCACATTCATTAGGATCGGGTAAGGGCCATGGACATCGATATAATGTCCATCCACTTTCATCAGCCTCGGACCTCCTGTTGTGAGCAACGCTCGCACTGCCCTGGAGTCAAGTTTGGGATCTTTCTCCTTCAGGTAGTCGGCATAGATGTCCAGGTGGACTAGTGTAATCTCGGATGGTTCACTCAAGTTCTTGATCACCTGGTGCCCTGCGACTGAGATAATGGACATTATTTTCGTCCCCTCCTTCGTCATGCCGAAAGTTCTCCCAGATATAACGTTCAGTTTTAGTCCCTGTTTCCTGGGTTCCTCTTTGTCTTCTACTTTCGTCGTTTTACCCAGAATATTAAAACTTTCCCGAAGACCTGTGCTCTCCAGCTCCGACCTCACCCACTGCTCCACTTCTTTCGTGGCTAGTTCTTGTTTGACATTCTACAATGCTGTCCTTGCCGCCCGACCGTAATCCACCTTGAGTGGGCTAGCCGATTCTGCCTCCAGGTTCGAAGCTACCACCTCGTCAGGTAGTGTCTTTACCTTCTTAGTCGTAAAGGAGCTCGGTGTCGTCTCCTTTCTCCGAGACTCGGCCTCGTTCATCAGACTTGCTCGACTGGCCTTGACACCCGAAAGCGCCTCTTCGTGGCGGGGATGTTTTGCGTCCGCTACTGCATCCCAAAACTGAGTGCAATCCGACTTGAAATGTCCCTCCAAATTACAGAAGAAACACCTCGGACCATATTTCATGGTGAGCCCTCTGACGTATTCTTCGTGATCCTCGTCGGTCGCGTCGACGTCATCGAGAAAGTAGCCTATTGCCTTCATGTTCTGTTTGTATGCAGAGCACGCGGAAACGTGATGGTCCATCGAACCACAATTCGCACAAGACCTCCTCTTATCCATGTCATCGCGAGGTTTGTACCAACTGGAGTTCGCACCAGTGTTTGTCCCGCTATAGTTACCATAATTGCTGTAACGGTTCTGTGCCCTCGGTTTTATGAGTAAATACTCGCGTGACTTCATACGCAAATCATCGGGCGTTACCTGGTCAAATGACAGGGTGCAGTGTGTGGCCAACATCGTCTTCAACTCCTCACTCTTTACTACGTCCATGAACTTCGAAGCAATCGCCAAGTTTCGCACGGATATTCTCTCATCGGGATTGCTTCTCCTCCTAAGCAATTCAAGGTCGTCCAAAAATTTGTCTATGGAATCGTCATCTCTTTGACGCCTCTTTTCGAACTTCACCATAGCCTGGTGCCCTTGTACTCCCGAGCCGAAACGATTCAGCAGGATGTCGAATATCTTGCGAGCGCTGTCTCTCTCATTGGCTCTTTTCGCCATTACACAATTTAGTGCAGTACCCTCCAGGTTGCTCGTAAGTGCGCTGCATTCTTGTTTCTTGGAGAGACTCTCTTCCTCAAAGTGTAATTTCATCACCTCTATCCAAGTATCAATGCAGCCGTCGGACTCGTCTTTGTATGACTTCGGCTTTTTCAGTGTCCTTCTTGACCTTTCTCCTCTCTGGGTTGACTTCGAGAGTTTGGTGATGAATGTTTCGAGAGATCTGTTCAGAGGCTCGAACATCGAGGCATACATCGTTGTGTCCTGTGAGACGGTAGTCAGATCTGGTACTGAACTGACTTGTGGCACAGTTGGCAACCTTGTCTCCGGGTTAGCATCTGCCTCAGGCGGGACTGGGTTCGTCCAGCCAGGCCTCGACGGGGCTGCCCTTGGCCGCTCCTTGTTCCAAGGTTCGTAGTTCGTTCTCGAGCTTTGCTGGGCCCTGGCATTGCTGCCCGTACCATCTCCATCATTCACATGGCGTGAGCGCCCCCTTGGGTTGAAACACTCCTCCCAATTGCTCCCATTCAAGCTTCCGCATCATTAAGTCAGATTTGGCATCTAACCTCTTTTCCAGTCTAGTCATCGTATGGGCGTAGGTATTATCATGATCGTTCAATAATCGCTCGATCTCTCTTGTCATCCTAGCCTCTCTTTACTCTGACTCTTTGTTTGCCTGTGCCAGGCTCTCAGCCAAGCATTGATCGGTGTTACGAATCAATTGAGCCTGATCAAACCTCGCCTGCGACTTCACGTGTGTTAGTTCATCTCTCAAATTCTCTCGACAATGGTGAGCTCTCTCGTCAACTTGATCTATTCTCTTAGTCATGTCCCGTCTCAACTCATCTAGACCATTCATTACACCAGCGAACATGTCACTTAAGTCACCAGTTGCCCCCAATGGCGGGGTTAGCCCCAGAGAAGACGAGGTCAACTGCTGCTGTAGCCTGGTACTTGATGACGCACCGCCTTTTTGCTTATGCATCGACGTCATCAATCTGTCGAACGTTGACGACGCTCCCATCGTTATCCCATCCGACATGGGCCTGGTCGGCGAGGCAGAAGACGCCTTCCTGCTCATGTCGTTCCTTGGGCACGGTGTGAAGTTCACATCCGGATGGTTTATCTTCGGTTGGTCATAACCAGAGGATAGACCTTCGGCCTGTAGTGACGCCATGCGCTCATCGTACAAGGACTTCCAACTTTTCTTTGCCTTCGAAACCGTTTGCTCTTCACTCAGACTCATACTCGACATCATCGCGTTGTTGCTCTGCTTGGCCAAAGATGAGTGTGTACTTGTCGGATGTGAAGGTTCTTTTCTCCTCTTATAGCTCTCAGTCTCCGACTTAGACATTCCCCTGTACAACACTTCCTCTCGAAGCCCGACCTCGGAACGCTCCGAGGTCTCCTCTGTCCTCTCGACTTCCTCCCGTTCGAGGTCCTCGTCTGGCTCAAAGTCGGGTCGAATGAGCGTTCGCTCCCCTTCGCCAAAGGGTTCCACTAGCGTTTCGCTCGCGGGCCCGACCTCGGCGCTCCGCCCTTGATTGCCATCGAGGTTTTTCTCGCTCCTTAGTTTCATTTCGCTCACTGAAAGATCAGGTTGACCTTTAGTCGATTCGTCTTCAGCAAACGCGTCGGAAGCGCTGCTAAACGAGGACGCCTAGTTTTAAATTTCCGAGTGCTTCCCTTGCTTAGCCTGGGAATCTTAGTAGTCGATCCTAGCGAGTCCCTGCGCTGCATACTTTTTAACAAATAAAATATTCGTATAATTTGATGGCGATGCACACGTACCGCAAACAGGATCAAGTTAAATTATTTAATGCTGCCTACTCAATTCCGTTAGTATCAAAATGTCTCTTAGATTTCTTAACGACAAAACTAGTGACTCAGCTAAAGTTACACGCAGGGTCTACTCAGTATTGATATAATGCTAACTCAACCCTGTTGTATAGTATAACAGTATCACAAAATTTTCATAAGATATAATCAACACACAAAACACAATCGATAATCAGATAAGAATATCCTACAGGTGACAGCGACCTTTCGTCAGTATCAATTGACGGCCACACTCTTATCAAGTCACTGCTTGGTTAAAATCAAACAATCTTTATAAAGCAGTGATGATTCAGAAATAGATAAATAAAACTTAGTCTTAAAGAAAAAGACCTCCCTCAATCGGAACGATCCGAAAGAACGAAGCCCAGGACACAGTCTTCTCAAGTGGGTGTGTATTTGCCTAATACATCCACCGAGGTCTTCTTTTAGGTGTCCTGCGATTGCCCGAGCTGTCCTACTAAGTAGCTCAAGGCAACCTCTGATCGAAAATTTGTAAAGTCTATGAAAAAGCTCTCCCACACCCAGACTGCTCCAAGTGCACGAGAGTAGGGAACAACTTTGCTTCTCAAGTGAGTGTGTATTCGCTTAATACACTCACCGAGGTCTTCCTTTATTTGTTCCCGGATTGCCCGAATTTTCCTATTAAGTAGCTCAAGGCAACCACACAACCAAAATCACAGTCAAAAAAAAAATTTTTTGTTCGGGTACTTCTGATACACCCGATCTAGAATCCAAAGTTAATCACGAATTTCCGGGTCAAAATGGGTTCGTATGATCCTGATAAGCACGCCTAATATCCTAATATGATCCGAATTAAATGGATATTTTCCGTTTCCCAAATTGCCACAGAAGGTTTCCTCAAGTTTCTAACAAGGAAGGTTGTTAGAAGGTTTAAGACACTCCAGTTGGTTATTTCGGAGGGTTGTTAAGACACTTAGCCTACCCCGGAGGGTTACTTCGGACGGTACCTTAATCACCCAAGTTACTTCGGAGGGTCCCCCTAAATTTACTAAGGAGGGTCAATAAGATGCTTAATATGCTCCGGAGGGTTACTTCAGAGAGTACCTCCAAAATTTTCAAATTTTTTGATCTCACTTAGAAGGTTCTTCCACTAGCTTCAAAAAGCGTCAAAACAAGCTAAAAGCTCTATGGGGGGCTGTTTTAACTTCTTTGGATGATCTCGTGGAAATTTTCCACTAAGGAGGGTTGCTAACGGGTTTAGCTGACTCCGGAAGGTTACTTCGGAGGGTTCCCCAAAAATCAAGAACAAAGATTATGTTACCGCAATAAAGTCTCCAAAAGCGGTCTACCTGACTTAAAACTAGGTTGGCTGACACGTTCAACCTTCCCAGTAGGATAAAAGGTGATTTTTTAAAAATTTTATGCCGCTCGGAGGGTTCCTCGTTATTTGGACCCTCCGAACCAACAAATTCTAAAAAATTTTTCTTTTCCGAAATAATCAACCCAAAAACGGTTGCGATCCGAAAACGTGGTCAAAAATGTCGACTTATGGTACCAAAATAATCCCGATCGGATGACTAGTCTTTGAGAAATCGCCAAACACGCTTTCGTCAAAATGGCCTTTTTTCACCACCTATACAGGTTCTGAAAGACTTTTTCCGCAATTCCGGTCGAAAGTGCCTAAAAATAATTGAAATGAGCGTAGTAGCCCTGTACGGCACTGGAATAATGCAAAAAAACCGGACCAAAACTGGTATGGAGACAAAAATTTGGCCAAAAACTATCAAATTCGGACCCTCCGATTCCTTCCTTTTCCAATCCTTAAGTCGTTAGCTCTATCCACGGAGCTAATCGGAGGGTTACTCATGAATTTTTCTAGTAACCGAGCACGTTATGCTAGCACGCTCCTAACGCAAAAAGTGTTATTGCTCTAACTCTAAAAACTCAAAAACTCGATCCCCAAAACAGATTGACAAAATTCAGAAAATTATCAAAATTTTGATCGAAAAATTTTCGTTTTTTCTAACTTCTACTGAGTCTTTCCTCACGCGGTTTCTTTAGTCAGGGGGATCGAACTTCGTAGCTACTCCCTATATAAAAGCTTTTTGCTGTTCGGAAAAGCTCGGATATCCAAAAATTTGGGGGTCTACAGTTTGGTCGAAAATCGATAATTTTCGACAAAATTTGGGTGTTTCTTGGGTCTAATTAGGAGATAAGTAATATGTAATAAGGATTATAACTTATTAGTAGTCGTTAATGAATAGTACTATACCCTCCTTTGCACCAAGTTACCCGAATTAAGACCCTTAACTCGGAAATTTGTAATCGATGGAGGGTACAATCGGACCGCGCCAATCGTGCCCCCCACCACTTAAGTTTTAATGAAATAGTACCCGAACGATACTAAAATTGCTTAAACGATACCCAACAGTCGCTGCGGATGTTGTCCCTGATGTCCCTGTTGACTGTGGAACGCGTCGGTAAGCTTGCCCCTCTACCTTCCGGTCACCGGCAAAATCACCATTAACGTGCTTAAACACTCAAATTACACGCGAGGGAGGGTATCCAACCCTTCACCAAAACACGCAACCTCTCTATCAGAAACGATATAAATCAATCTGAAACAACAACAAATAGGAAGGTCAGATCACATCTCATCCGGAAATAACATATAAACTTTCACTTTATGTTTTTTACTGTTTTTGGTCTTTTTTGGATTTTTTTACAGTTTTTTTTAATTTTTTGTTTTCAATTAAATTTATTTTTGGCCTTTTCTTGGTTATACACTATTTTTGTTTGGTTTTACGCTTTCTCTTTAATTGTTTTTGGTCCCGGGACCTTGGGACAAGCGGGCTCATGACTTCCCACCTAACCCTCCGGCACCCGGAATTTTCGGTGTTAACTAAGTTAAAAAGCTAAATAGTACTAGACGGAGGGTACGCACCTTCCCCGCAGTACAATAACGGTCATTAAGGCCTCTAACTGGGGCATACTCCCGGAGCGGAGGGTTCGTCGCTGAAACGTTTGCTGATCATGATGGTGTTATGCCTTTGACAGGCCCACCCAGGAGCGCCATAAAAACGTCTATGTAACATTCGCCCAAATACTACACAGCGACGGAGTGTAGAAAAAGTACCTTTTAACGACTGGCAGGCGTCAGTTACCTTAATCCTACTCGTTTTTCACCGTCTCGACCTTGCCAGTTGATTTTCTGGTCTGTTTAGGGCTAAGTAAAAAGTTACTATTTTTAGGCCATCAGTCAAACGACTTTTGATCAGCTTTCGTTTACATGCGAACACAACCACATAGCTGAGTCTCGGATCCTCAGACTACGTGATTGCTATTAAAAACACGGCTCGAACAACCAACTTTAATATGTTTTTGTGTGACAGTTCTATATTAAGTCCATTGGAGATGGATTGACCCTTTCCTCTTTCTAGCTACTCATATTCTGAAATATCAAATAATACCGGTATTAATTCAGACTTCTACGACATCCAAGTAGCTACAAAGTTAGTTCTATATAGTCCCTTCACATAAAACAGTCTCTGGGGGACCAAGCCTCCGCTCCCGTAAACTTCGTGAGATAACGCTCTTATCTCTTCCAATTTGTGGCACGGGAGGGTTCCGTGGAACATTCCTTCCCCACTGAAGCTTCCTTCTCCGCTGATCTCTGCTGCTAACGATCTTATCGTGTGTTGCTGCCACGATAAGAGGCTTCATGTTTTTTGTCTCTTGTGCGACCGTGTTTCACAATATTTGTCGTTGTTCTGTCTTTTCGTCCATTTTCAGTCAAAAATGGCCGTTCTTCGTATTTCTGAGAAATATTTCCTTTTCGATCGAAATTTCAAAAAGAAAAATTCTAGAATATTCCTACCCTCCTTCGCAATACTTTTTCGTTAATAAGGCCTTTAATCGTTCTTTTTCGCGTCGGCGGAAGGTTGCTCTGTGCCAATCTGGCAGAATGGCACAAGTCTTCAACTCAGTTATTCTAAGGTGACTAGATAGAAGATATCGATTGTTTAGTTACTATAAGAAAGCTTCCCTCTTTACAATTTTTAACCACGAACCTCTATACTAACCTCCCCCCTATCTAGTGATCCACCTAAGCCGCAATTTATCCTAAGCGCGATGGGTGCTAAACCTCTCGAGAGAAAACCGTAGAACCTGTTTCCAAGCTGTGCTCGAGTAAAAACCTGTCCTCAAAACAGTGGGTATTCGCTTATTCATTTTTACACTTTTTCCTATATTCTAAAATGGATTTTAAGGATACCCGTTTGACCAAACAGAACCTTCATCCGTTTGCTCTGTTCTGCTTTAATCACACTGCTGGATGTCTCTTTCCCGGTCGGGTGTCTTCTGTCTCTGAGGTTTCTATCCCGAGTACCACTTTCCCACTTCAAGTCCAGTCAAGTCTCCCAGCGGTCAATTTTCTCAGTGGTCAGTTTCCCACTCGGCTGGTCACCTATTCCAATCAAGTCTCCCAGTGGTCAAAACTCTCAGTAGTCCACTTTCCCACTTGGCTGGTCACCTGTTCCGGTCAAGTGGTCCGCTGATGTCACAAGCTATCTGAAAGCCCTTTCAAAGCCCTAGCTCGGGCACTTTTTCAATGTTGCTGGTTGATAGTGACGATCGGTCTTATTGAAAACAGTATGTAAATACTATTTAAATTAAAAATAAGGTTCGATCCACCTGATCTGAATGTCAAAGCCACTGTCCTTTTTAAAAATTTTTTATCGTTGTTTGTTCCATTTTAATTGTTTTTGAATTTTCGTTTCGCTTTTGTATTAGATTAGCTAAGCCTCGTTTTGGAAAGTGCACCGGGAATTTCTCTCGAGTTTTCTTAAAAGTTATCACGGTACGACCAGAAGGTGATTACTTTCCCATTGAACGGTGCCACCGGTACTCTAGAATGGGTATGTAGCCCGGAGCTGCGTCAAGTGGGTTCGATCCTGTAGTCATGATGTCGTACAAACACCCAGGAGCGCCATGAAAACACTATGTAAGAATCGCCTTCTTAATCATATGTTCTTAAGAATATTCTTTTCATGACTTGTTTACATGTTGTGCAATTCGCTATATGATGATCCGCCGATCATTTTGCACATGACTTTCGTTTGTCCATGTCTTCTCTAGGTTTGTACCAGGATGACCTTTGTTGTTGGCCTCTTCTTGCATGTTTCTGCTTTCCGAGAACGACTACTTCTATGATCTCATCAACATATACTCTCTTGACTTTTGTCTCATGTCCTCGGGGATTGATGCATTATCCTTCAATAGCATAATTTACGCTGCCAAAATCGTTATCAAGTCGTAACTTCTCAGTCCGTCGATAAACTTTGAAGCGATGCTGAAGTATCTTCTGTTTGTCGATTCCTCTGGATCACTTCTCCTCCTCAAGCTCTCAAGATCATCCAGAAATCGAAATATCGATTCGTCATCTCTCTGTCTTCTTTTTTCAAACCCCATCGTCGCCTGTTGACCCTTGATGCCTGATCCAAATCGACTCAACAGTATCTCATAGATCTTGTCTGCAGTGTCACGCTTCTCCTCCTTCTTTGCTACCACGCACTTTAGTGCTGTTCACTCTAGAACGCTTAATATCGGCTTGCAGGCCTGTCTCTTATCGTTCAAATTGTCAACCCAGGTCTCAATGTAACCATCTGCATCGTCTTTGAATTATTTAGGTTTCTTGAAGGTTTTTCTGGATCTATCACCGTCTCTGTCATTTGAGTCTGTGTTCTTTGTTGCGAATGCTTCAAGCGTCCTGTTCATCATTTCCCAGGTACCACGTCATGGCATCAGGTGGTACAACCGTATGTGTTCTTGAGTCCTCTGGCATTCTCGTTGAGTTTGAGGCTCCCCCTTCATAGCAGTCCTGGTCCCCCCTGACGCTATGGTGCTATCAATCGGGGGTAACGGTGTAGATCCTGTTCCTTCCGTTTTGGTTCTACGAAGTCGACTCTAGTTCCAGATGGCTTGTCTGCCACTAACTTATCTTGGGCCATAAACTTTCTCATGAGTACGTCCAGTTTGATCTGTATGGCTCCAGAACTTTCTGTCAGTCCCTTGCTCATTGTGTTTATTCTGGTTTCTAGATTCTACAACTTCTCACTCACGGTGTCGTAGCTCTTCTTCATTTCCTCCAAATCTTTCTTGATATGTTTCTCTCGCTTTCTGTCGGTCGTTTCTACTTTGTCCGCCATCTGTTGCAGCTTCTCTTCCGTCGCCCTTGCCTTCTCTGTGGACGACGTTCTTTTTGTTTGAGAATCGTCGTTTAGCGTTTCCGGTGTGTTGTTTGTTGTTTCGTCTACGTTGTCTTTTGGTGAGAACTCTATTGTTTTCTTCTCTTGCTCTTTTACGTTTGGCATAGACGTTGACTCCGTCATCTTTCTTTCCGCCCCGTCTATACTCTGATCTGGTGTCTCAAGATCGGTATATCTGTCCGGTATAGTCGGTTCTTGCGTCACTTTCACTTGGCCTTCTGTTCCTTGTTGCTTCTTGTATTGACCATGTTCACTGAAACATTCGTCCTCATAACTCTCGGATTTTTTGGTGTTAGTTTCCTTTGCGACGAGGTTTGATTTTTATGTTCTATCCCTTTTCTTTCTTTTATAGATGTTCCTGTTTTCTTCAAAATTTGTATAAACAATTTTCTTTATCTACAACTCTAATTTAAATACTAACTTCTAATGTAAAATCTAATTAAAGTTATAAGAAAAACTCCTGATCTATTATTTATTAAAACCCATTCAATTTGGGACCCTTTGATCAGGTCTTTCGATCTTTTGGTAAGGTCTTGGGACCCTTCGCTCTTAGTGCCGGGATTCTTTGTCTTATACCCTTTCTTCAAGCTTTGGTAACCTTTAGTAGTGTCTTGAGACCCTCCGGTATTGTCCTCGTACCCTTTGGTACTGTCATGGGACCCTTCGCTCAAGTGTTATTACCTTTCGGTAGTGTTTTCGGACCCTTCGGTTTTGTCATTGTACCCTTCGGTACTGTGGTGGGACCCTTCGCTCAATTTCTGGTAGGGTCCTGGGACCCTTTGGTTTTGTCCTAAGATACTCTGGTACCTAGGGTATTGGTCCTGAGGTAGTGATACCTTCCGGTAGGGTCATGGGATCATTCTGTACATTCTCAGGATACCTCGGTAAGTCTTGGGACACTTCGCTCAAGTATTGGTACCTTCTGGAAGGGTATTGGGACCCTTCCTTACTGTCCTATGACCCTTCGCTCTAGTGTTGAAGTCATTAGGGACAATCTTGGTACCCTTTTGTAGTGTCCTTGGACCCTTCGCTCGAGCGTTGAAACCCTTTTCTAGGCCCCTTGAATTTATTTTTTCCTACTTCCAATTCTTTTTTCCTTTTTTTTTTACTTCCTGCAAATTTTTACTTCCTGTTGAAATACGATTTGGTTTTAAACTTAATCTATGATCGCTGTTGAGCAAAAATTCAGTAAAAGTCAAACCCAAAAACCGTGAACCTCAAATGAGAATAATTACAAAAACAAGAAAAACTTGTTTACCTGAAGTGCAATATCGATAATGATCGTCTTTCTTAAAAAAATTAGCTGGCACCTGACTATCACGCGTTTTTCATCCCCCCTATCAGCAATATTATGGGGTTTTCAACTTCTGGGATGTAAAAACTGTCTAATTCCGATCCCCCCAACCGATGCGGCCAGGTTACTTGTCTTAATACGAGTTCGCTATCGAGTAAATTCGCGTTTTAGTCTTGTTGTGATTTTTCCACTCAGTTATTCTAAGGTAACTAGATCGAAGATATCGATTGCTTAGTTACTATAAGAAAGCCTCCCTTTTTACAATTTTCAACCACCAATCTCTATACTAACCTGCTAATCCCCCCCCTATCAAGCGATCCACCTAAGCCGAAATTTATCCTAAGCGCGATGGGTGCTAAACCTCTCGAGAGAAAACCGTAGAACCTGTTTCCAAGCTGTGCTGAAGCAAAAACGTTTCCTCAAAACAGTGGGTATTCGCTTATTCATTTTCACACTTTTTCCTATATTCTAAAATGGATTTCAAGGATACCCGTTTGATCAAACAGAATCTTCATCCGTTTGCTCTGTTCTGCTTTAATCACACAGCTGGATATCTCTTTCCCGGTCGGGTGTCCTCTCTCTCTGAGGTCTCTATCCCGAGTACCACTTTACCACTTCGCTGGTCACCTGTTCCAGTCAAGTCTCCCAGCGGTCAAGTTTCTCAGAGGTCCTCCAATTTCCTACTCGGCTGGTCACCTATTCCAATCAAGTCTCCTGACTTTTTATGTACAACTGTCTACGCAGCAGTAAAACGAGACTCTCCTTCTAAAGCAATTGTCCTTGTTTTAGGATGAAAAAAACAGGCCGTTCAGGTATCCCACAGGGTTTTGTGTCTGGGCCATTTTTTTTGAAAATTAATAAACAAAATAAGTGTCCTATTTCCAACGACGAATTACTCTTCTTGAACACCGCGGTCTAAATTTGGCGCTTAAAAATTAAGAAAAGAACCTGCGAAAAAGATTAATTTTTCAATACCGCTCTCTTGCATGCCAACAAAATGGATGCCATTAAAAGCAGAACTAATTAACTTCAATGGAATTTTTTTGCGAAAAAAAACTAAGAAAATTCTCAAAAAGAAAGTTGATTAAACAAAAAAAGGATAGCTAAAAACATAATAAAATAAATTGGTAACTAAATACCCACTGATTATTGATCATCTACACCACCCAACAATTTTGCAGACTAAATTTTCATCAAGTTTGATTTTTTTGCTCAAAAAATTATTTAGTGATCATACAGAATGCAATGCGTTTCATGAGCTGAAGCTGAAATTTAAGTTTTTCAATTAGTTTTTCGTGATAAAACAATTGTCATGTACATTTTTAAAACGTACAGAAAAAAACAACTGCCAGCTTTTTAAAACGCTACAAATGAAAACAAGGGAAATGGAGTACAAGACACTTATTTATTGTAATTTATAACGATAAAAAACACTTTTTTTCAAACCACCTGTTATAATATAGAATGCATTCAGCAAAGTTTATCTTCAAGTACTTTTACAATGTAACAGTGGTAAGCTACAAATTTGAAACTGCTAACATTTTCAACAAATTAACTGGTTCACAGGTGTTACAAAGATGAATGGTTACTGTGCAAATAAACTAAAAACAACTTTTCCCCAAACGATGTTTTTTCTGCGTGGTGTGATATATTGATCTGAACCAAAAAGTTTACTCTAGGCAAATTTGACAAAAAAAACTTGGACATAAGATTTGTATGAAAAACGAGAAAGGAAACAGACATATTTTTTGAAAATCGGAAAAAAAAAAATTTCAAAAAAACTGGCCAGTCACCTTTTATGCTTTTTTTTGTGATTCTTGAAAAGTTTGAGTTGATCAGTTGGCCTTGTTTGAAAACAGATTATCAAAAAGATACTGTTTGAACAAAAATTTTTTTGCGATATGCAAACAGCAAATAGCATACGATAACTTTGATCTTTGACTCTGGTTTGAGAAAAAATACAATTAAAATTGTTTTACAAAACAGAAATTGAGTGATGAAACAAACAAAAAGAGCTTATTTCAGAAAAACTACGAGTTTTTTTAGAGAACTTAGCCTAATTATCAGTATTTTCAGCTCTGAATTTACGACACTTTTAGCCTTTTATTTGTTAATCGAATGTGTTTTTGTAAATTGAAGGAGGCGGTGGCATAGGATCTGCACTAGGTGGAATGGGAGGAATAGGTAAAGCGCTTGGTGGTATGGGTGGACTTGGATCAGCTCTTGGCGGGATGTTGAAGTCGTCTCCAATATCAGGCAAAAAAAAAGACGGACCTGCTCAATCAATGATGCCTACGAGTGGTGCTCTATCAAATTTGGGAGCAGTCAAAGGTATCGGCTCAAAAGTGAAAGGACTGTCGGCTACTGTAGCCGGAATTTCAGCTGGAATCACTGGTATTTCAAACGTTGACAACAACCTTGAGAAAATTGGCGAAGTCTTAGACCAAGAAAGGCTTGGCGTTACAGAAGAAGTCGTTGAAGATGATGGAGCAGAAGGAGACGACGGTGAGTCACCAGGTGGTCAAGGTGCAGGTGGCAGCCAAGAGACTTGTGAGTGAAACTCATAACATAATGCTTCAAGTCTTAGCCAATTTGTTTCAGCCTAATTGGCAATTCTATTTTGATAGTATACATGTTCGAAAATGGTGAATTTTTTTTATCATAATCCTTGCCTATTGAAAACATTGAAAAAAAAGTCTTTTAAACGAATACAACTAAATAGAACTCCAATATCCTAATATTGTATCATACTAAAAAATCAGATCATATCATACTATATTAGGTCATATCATAGCTGATAGTATGATATCATAGCGTATATATGATGGTATCAAGTCAAGTCCTATCAGAACATATCATATCGAATCGTTTTATAACTATTTAAAGAAATGTTGTCATGCCATAACATATCATATCAAATCAGAAAATTTCATATCAAATCATATCATATCATTTCATTTTATATCAAAAGATGTCAAATCAAGTTGTATCATATAACATCAAGTCGTACCAATTTTAAATCAAATCAGACCATTTTTCATCACATCATTTTATTTTAAATCACATCAATTCGTATCAGCCTATGTCATACAACGACAAAAAAATCATATCAAATCATATCATAATTTATTTTATCATATTATATTATATTACGTTAAATCAATCAGATCATAGCGTATCATATCAATTCAACTCATATCATATCTTATCATATCATATCATAACAAATCTTATTATACCGAATCATATCATGTCATATCATAACAAATCATATCACATCAAAAAATATCAAATCATGACACATCAAATAATGTTATATCAAACAAATCATATCAAATCTATTTATATCAAACAAAGTCTATGGTTTTCTATCATCTCATAACAAATCATATTACCTCTTATCATAACAATGACATCATATCAAATAAATTCCTATCATCATATCAAAAGAATCAAATATCATATCATATCATATCATATCACATCATATCATATCATATCATATCATATCATATCATATCATATCATATCATATCATATCATATCATATCATATTATATCATATCATTTCATATCATATCAAATCATGTCTTATCATATCATATCGTATCATATATCAAATCAAATCAAATTTTAACGTATCATTTCATATGGTATCATTTCATATCAAATCATCTCGAATTTTACTAAATCATATCATAGCATATCATATCATTTAATATATGACAGTATCATGTCATTCCTATCAAAACGTATCATATCGAATCATTTCATATCTTTTCCTAGATATGCTGTCATATCAGTTTATATCGTATCGTTATGTATCATACCATATCTTATCATATGAAATCATATCATATCAAATGAAATCATCTCAAATCACATCATATCATATCATATCATATCATTTCATATCATATCATATCATATCAAATCATATCATATCATATCATATCATATCATATCATATCATATCATATCATATCATATCATATCATATCATATCATATCATTTAAATCAAATAATTTCATTTCAATTCATTTAATTCATTCGAAGTCATATCAAACAGTATCATCTCATTTGATATCATATCGTATCAAATCATATTATATAATATCATATCAAATCAAAACATTTTAAATCAAATCAAATCGTACATAACATACCATATCAAATTATATCATAACAAATCAAAACACTACGTTTCATATTAGATCAAATCGTATCAGATCATATCATATCATATCAAACCATATCATATCAAATAACATCTAGAATCTTATATCATGTTTATCAAACAATATCATATCAAATCCTATTATATCATATTATATAAAATCAATTCTTATCATTTCAATTCCAATTGTATCATATCAAATAATATCTAGAATATAAAATCATATTTTATCATTTAAACTCAATTTATAGCATATCAATTTATATCAAGTCTTATCAACTCACATCCTGTCATATCATTACATATCATATCATTTCAAGTCTTATCGTGTCTTATCAAATCATATCAAACCTTATCAGGTCAAACCAGATCATATCATAGCAAATCGTAACAAATCTTATCATATCAAGTAATATCGAATCGAATCATATTTTATCATAGCATATCATATCATATATTATCATATCAAATCAAATCATATCGTACATAAAATACTATATCAAATCATATCATATCAAATCAAATCACATCGTTTCATATCAGATCAATTCGTATCATATCAGATCATATCGTATACTATCATATCATATCATATAATATCATATCATATCATATCATATCATATCATATCATATCATATCATATCATATCATATCATATCATATCATATCATATCATATTTTATCGTATCATATCATATCAAATAACATCTACAATAATATATCATAATTTATCAAACCATATCATATCAATTCATTTTATATCATACTATATAAAATCAATTCATATCACTTCGATTCAAATCATACCATATCAAATATTATCTAGAATATCATATCATATTTTATCATTTAAACTCAATTCATATCATATCAATTCAAATCAAGTCTTATCAAATCACATCATGTCATATCATTACATATCATATCATTTCAAGTCTTATCGTGTCTTATCAAATCATATCAAACCTTATCAGGTCAAAACAGATAATATCATAGCAAATCGTAACAAATCATATCATATCAAGTAATATCGAATCGAATCATATCTTATCATATCATATCATATCATATCTTATCATATCATATCATATCGTATCATATCATGTCATATAATACCATATGGTATAATATCATAACATCATATCATATAGTATCATATCAAATCAAATCATATTGTACATAAAATACTATATCAAATCATATCATATCAAATCAAATCACAACGTTTCATATCAGATCAAATCGTATCATATCATATCATATCGTATAATATCATATCATATCATATCATATCATATCATATCATATCATATCATATCATATCATATCATATCATATCATATCATATCATATCATATCATATCATATAATATCATATCATATCATATCATATCATATCATATCATATCATATCATATCATATCATATCATATCATATCATATCAAATCAAATCATATTGTACATAAAATACTATATCAAATCATATCATATCAAATCAAATCACAACGTTTCATATCAGATCAAATCGTATCATATCATATCATATCGTATAATATCATATCATATCATATCATATCATATCATAACATATCATATCAAATCATATCATATCATATCATATCATATCATATCATATCATATCATATCATATCATATCATATCATATCATATCATATCATATCATATTTTATCGTATCATATCATATCAAATAACATCTAGAATAAAATAACATAATTTATCAAACCATATCATATCAAATCCTATTATATAATACTATATAAAATCAATTCATATCACTTCAATTCAAATCATATCAGATCAATTAAAATCTAGAATATCATATCATATTTTATTATTTAAACTCAATTCATATCAAATCAATTCATATCAAGTCTTATCAAATCACATCATGTCATATCATTACATATCGTATCATTTCATGTCTTATCATATCTTATCAAATCATATCAAATCTTATCAGGTCAAACAAGATCATATCACAGCAAATTGTAACAAATCATATCATATCAAATAATATCGAATCGAATCATATCTTAAGATATCATATCATATCAAATCAAATCATATCATATCACATCACATCAAATGATATCTATATTCTCATATGATATTTTATCAAACAATATCATTTCATGTCATATTATAACCTATTCTATAAAATCATTTCGTAGCATCTCAAATCAAATCAAGTTTATCATAACAAATCATGCAGTATCATTCCATATCATATCCTTTATTATGTTTTCATATCATATCAAATCTTATCATCTCATATCATACCATATCATATCATATCATATCGAATCAAATCAAACATGTCATCTTTTCAATCTTCTTCTGTAATCTTCTGTTGTATGCTGTCATCCATACCACATCATAACAAATAAAATCGCATAATATCATAGCAAGTCTTATTATATTTTTTAATATCAAATCATGTCATTTCAAGATATATCGTATCAAACATTATCATAACACCTCGTAGCAAGTCATATAAAAACATCGAATTACGCCTTATCAGAACAATGACATCATACTATACGGTATCATATCATATTCTATCAAACGATATCATATCATATCATATCAAATCATATCATACGATCACATATCACATAATATCAAGTCATATCAAACAAGATCAGATTACATCATATCATATGATATCATATCATATGATATCAAATCATATCATATCGTATCATATATCATATCATATCATATTATATCATATCATATCATATCATATCATATCATATCATATCAAATCGTATCATATCATATCATATCATATCATATCATATCATATCATATCATATCATTTCATATCATATCATATCATATCATATCATATCATATCATAAAATATCAAATCATATCATGTCATATCAAGTCTTGTTACAATTTATAATATCAATCATGTCATATCAATTTATCGTATCAAACATTATCATAACACCTCGTTGCAAGTCATATAAAAAAAATCGAAATACGCCTTATCAGAACAATGACATCATACCATACGGTATCATATCATATTTTATCAAACGATATCATATCATATCATATCAAATCATATCATACAATCACATATCACATAATATCAAGTCATATCAAACAAGATCAGATTACATCATATGATATCATATCATATCATATCATATCATATCATATCATATCATATCATGTCATATCTTATCATATCATATCATATCATATCATATCAAGTGATATCATATCATGTCATATCATATCATACCTCATCATATCATTCCATATCACATGATATCAAATCATATCAAATCAAATCATATCATATCATAACATATTGTTACATATTATATCTTATCATATCATATCTTATCAGACTAAATCATGTCAATTCAAATCATATCATATCACATTAAACCGATTCATATCACATCAAATCATATGATTTGATACCAAATCATATCATAGCATATCTAATCTTTTTATTCATGTTAGTATCACGTCACATCCTATCAAAATGAGTCATCTCGAAACGCTGTATGTCCTTTCATAGACATGCTGTCATATCACATCATATCAAATCATATCATATCACATCATATCATAACAATTGATATCATATCAAATAATCTCAAATTATATCATAAAATGTCAAAGCCTATCATATCTATCTTATCATATCATAACATATCAAATCACATCACATCTTGTCAAGTCTTACAATATCATATAATATCAAATCAAGTCATACCAATTTAAATGGTAGCAAGTGACATCTTAACATACGGTAGCATATCATATCCTATCATACGATGTCTTATCAAATCTTATCATATCATATTATATCATATCATATCATTTCATATCAAATCATATCATATCATATCATATCATATCATATCATATCATATCATATCATATCATATCATATCATATCATATCATATCATATCATATCATATCATATCATTTCATACCAAACCATATCATATCATATCATTTTTTTTGTTAGCAACATTCCAAGTCCTATCAAAACGTACCATCTCGAAACGTTGCATGTACTTTCATAGGTTTTCTGTCATATCAAATCACATCATATCTTGACAAGTCTGAAAATATCATGTAATATCAAATCAAGGCCTACAAGTTATATTGTAGCAAACAGTATCCATACTATCATATCATCTCATAACAAATCATATCAAATTAAATCAATTTTTGTCTCATCATAACAATGAATCATATCAAACGTTACCATATCAAATCATAAGATACCATATTAAATCATATCATAAAATACCATATCAAACTATATCTTTAAAAATCATATCAAATCATTGCAACAGTCGCACACTTAAGCCACATATGAGGTTAAAGGGACATAGGCCCTTTAATCATTGGATGAAAGGTCAGTGACACTATTTCTTTTGTTTTTCTACCTCAAACGGTCGGAGCCAATTCCGTTCGCTTGCGACACGGGACTACAAACCGTTTAACAAATAAAGCTAAAAGGCTACTACAAAACACTGTCGCTCTAGAAAAAAAGAACCTCCCCATGCTCAGGTCTCAAAGTACCCAAAACACACGAACGCCGTTAAAAACATAGTTGGAACCTTTCGTATACAGTTTTTTCTTTGGACCTTTGATCCATCTACATGGATCAACCTAAAACTCTCACTAACTCAAAGTAATAATGTAAACCACACTCAAGAAAATTAAATTTGGTACTCACATACTGACACCATTTCTAGAAATGAGTAGCTAAATTATAAAGCAATTCTAGAATTATTCCGCTAATCAAGTTTAACACAAGAAGTTTGAAATGAACAAGTTTTAACTTAAGACACCAGTTTCGTATTTACACCATTTGACAATTCCAGCTGTCCACCTTTCCACCGAATGTTACTCTGGTCCATTCGGTCTTCTTTAGTTTTTTCCGTCACTAGTTGTTCCCGTCCTTTTTTGTTCCCGCCACTATTTGTTCCCGTAGCTATTTATTCCCGTTACTCTCGATCCTTTGCCACGAATAAGACTCTCGTTAAGCTCTACTCTTGTTCGATTTATAAGGCGAAATTGCTAATAGCTAGACAGTTGTAGTTTGATTCTTCTGATCTTATTTACTTGTGTTTTCAGATGTCGCGAGAAAATTGAGCATGACAGGCTCAATTCGACCTTTTGAAGATTTACATTTCACCCAAAATCAAGACTAAACGTTGCTGAAGGTCAAATTTTTAATTATGACCGACTGGCACTTACTCCCCGGACTCAAGTTTGATGTCCTCATTGCGTGTGGTCGTCTGTCAGTGAGCCCGCAGGATGTTAAAGACGTCTCAAGATACAGTGCAAGTGGTCATTTACAGAACTCTGCAGCAGATTTAACTTTCTCCACATCCCAAAACTCACAGCCGGGCAAAATTGTCTCATTATTGCTAAACACCAATCAAAATCTGCTTTCACTTGCACCCTGAAACTCCGCTTTATAAGCTATTATTAAAATTTCTTTTGTTTTGTCCATTCAGAAAAATATCTTGCAGCGTTTGGTTATTATAGTAGATATAGTATACTAATGACAATTTTTATTTTATTAAAACTTCTTTTCCGTGCCCTCAGATTTCATCTGATTCCACGCGCAAGCCCCTTTTGCTTCCCCCGCTCACAACTCAAGAAACAACCCCTGAAAAGCTTGTTCAGTTCGTGCCCCTTGTCTTCGAGGCACTGGGTCCTGAAACACTCGACACCGTAATTTGCCTCGCCAGTTCTTCTTCATCAACGGAACTGATCACGATCTCTTCAAATGCCTTCAGCTGTTTATAGGTTTGCATTCATCCATTCGGTTCTTGTAATCTTTTCGCCTGATTCGGTAGACCCTTCACTTTGGATTCCCTATTCAAGTAAAAAGAGTTGTGCTAGCTCAAGCTCACATTCTTTGCCAAGTCTTCCTCCAATATAAATTCCCTCGCCTTGATTTTGTCTCTAGACACTCTATCAACTCTTTTCCAATCCGTGGTTATCGCATTGCGATGAGTTAGCAAGGGTCTCTTGAAGGCCTCCGGCCCCATCTCGGCCAAGAACTGCCGAGATACGCTTTCTGATGCTTCTTCGTGTGATTCTTCGTCACCGTGTACAGCCAAGACGTCAGCGTCGCCCAAAACCATGAAAAGAACCTTATGCGACTCCACGCGTCCCTCATCTCCTTGGGCCCAGCGAATTCTTTACACGCAGTCTCGAATAACTCAAGCGACCGGCTGTAAACGATGTCATTTATTGACTCCACTGTTGGTGCCCTCGAGCCCCGATAATTCGTCACATTCTCCTCGATCCATCGCAACGCCAGCATTGAGCTCACCACAAAAGGGTGACCTTCTGCTGATGATTGGGTAGCCCAATTGACCGAATTTCTTCCTCATCCCATATCAAGCAGAGATTTGAGTTCTCCCGGTACCAAACTGTCTGTGCCAGACAATGGTATGGGCAGTCCCTGTGTGTCAGGTTGATACTCTGGAGTTTGCGCTCTCCCAAAACATCCATCAGAGGTTCAAACTCCATCATCTTCTCATGTGTCATGTCGTTTTCTACTATGGCTGGGGCACTATTCATCGCTTTCCCAACCGTATTCTGCATTTCAAAGTCGCTCGTCTTTTCTTTTTATAGACTCCAGAATTCAGAGTTATTCTCCCCAGATCTCACTCAAGTCCTCTCTTCGATCTCCAAGCACTGCTCCTAGTATCTTCCGCAACAGCCGATGCGAGTGATGCGACATTCATGCCAACCGCCCACACTTGTACACCGAGAAAGCCTATTCTCTCTGTTTCGCGGACCTTGAGTAGTTTTCTGCCAGAGCCAGGTATGGATGCCCATCTTGGTCTTCAACGAATTTTTTGTTGGAGAACCTCTGTATTTCATCAAGCTTTCCGTGGTTCTCTAGAGACTGCCTTGAGCCATCCCCCTTGGCGATCCCAGTACACTCGTACACATTCAGGATGACGGTAGAGACTCTCTTTTCTTTTGTCTTGCGTCCTACCGCTCTCTAGTGGCACGTCTGGACGGTGGTGTCAGACATCAATGACATGATCCATTTCCAGGAACAGGTGGCAGCTTTCCTCCTCGCAAGACTCAATCCCGAATTATCTCGATCAATGTGCTGCACCAACATGTGGTACACGCGCAATTCCTTATCGCCCAGTTTGAGTTTGTCATACGAAGTCAACGCGTCTAAAGCCGTTCCCGCCGACCTCCATGAAAACAGCAACTGCCTTGCTGTCCTGGCAAAAGGATTTGCCATCAATGATGGTGCCGACGAGGGTGCTCTCATCGCATCTTCAAAATACTCCGGCAACAATTTTTCCCAGGTTCGCCCCATCTTGCTCTCCAACTCTAGCTTGTTATTTTCGGCCCTCTGTTGGGTAGCCCGATTCCGGCGCTTCCGGGATGCCTTGAGATCAAGTCCTTTCAGAGGATTCTCCAACTCAATTGTGGTTTCCAAGGCTATCCAACAAGGACGAGCGCACCTCTCTCAAGAGGGACACTTGTCACTTGCTTCCCAGTACCCTTGTGTTGTGTCGAAATCAATTCTTTACGGACAACCACTTCTCACATTTGTCCACTGGTGGAGCCCCTCTTCGCGTTCGCCTTCTGAGGTTTGATTTCTTCTTTTTTCCCTGGATTCGTTGAGGCCTCCACTTCGACAAACACCTCAACCAAACTCCCGTAGAACAACACCTCAACCAAACTCCCGTCTTCCATTTCGCAAGAACCATGGGAGCCATCTCCTTCATGTTCTTTTCTGAAACTGCATCCGCCGAAGGACTTGATCTTTCTCACTCCCGTTTCCTCTTTCTAGGCCTCCACTTCGACCAACACCTCAACCAAGCTCCCGAAGGCCGATGTCTTCCAATTCGCAAGAACCATGGGAGCCATCCCCTTCATGTTCTTTTCTGAAACTGCATCCGCCGAAGGACTTGATGTTTCTCACTCCCGTTTCCTCTACTCATGGGCGTCGTCACTACCATTACTGTCTCGATTTCTTTGTCCAGGTCCCCTCTCTCCTACTCTTGTCTCCCTCTTCTCTAGTTTTAAGAAGTTTAGTATCTTTAATTATATTACTAGTTTTATTTTTATCGTCCCTTTCGACACTACCTTTACATGGATTGGCCCCATATTCTGCTTCTGCTTCCCCAGGTTAACCATCTTCTCAAACAGCTCTGTTCTCGTTTTCTCATCCAGTCCAGTGTCTATCAGGATAAATTCTCTAAATTTCACCACTGTTTCCCACAGCTCTTCCTTGAATTCGTCCAGCTTAGCCTTGTTCTCCACTCTCTGGTTGAACTTGCCCAAGAAACATTGCCAAGCCTTCTCGTCTAGCAGGCTCAGGAAAATCCCCTTTTAGCCTTCAAAGGTGTTCTTCTCCCCGACTTCATTGGTCAAGAGCAGCATTCCCATGTTGGAGGGTTCACTCTCTTGAGGCAGCTCAAGATTCTTTCGGGTAAAACCCCAAAGGTGGAGTGGCCGTGTTTGCCCAGTCATCCCCACTCAAATCTTGCTGTAGCTCACGCATGGCGCCGGGAGTGAAATCCCTGTTCGCTGCCCCTTCGTCGGGCTTAGTCCCCAACTCCATTTTTTCTCCAGCCTCGCTGAGTATTTCGTCTATGCTTTCTCCCTCTCCTGACTCGGCTTGATCCCTCTCGAGTGTGTCTGTGAATCTATTCACCACGGGAAGGTTTCTCTTGTCTCCTGGGGTTCACACTGACAGGGGTGAAGGTGTCGTTGGATCCGCTTTCTTGTATTCAGTGAGGGGTACATACAAAGTTCCTGCCGCAACCAACTTTCGTCCCTGCTGTTGCAACTCTACTTCTTGCAATCCATTAGAGGCCAGATGTTTTCTCGTGCTGAACTTCATGTCATCGTTCAGGGCCAAGTGACCTTCTTCTACGATCATCCTTCTGTCGTCAAAAATGGGCAACTTGCTCTCGAATCCTGCCTTCTCAAGCGTCTTCAGAACTTCCCGAACCTCGTACTTTGAGTGGCATCGAACTCCGCGAATTCTTTGCTAGCGTATTCCACAAATTTATTTTATTTTCACAGGTGTGAAAACATACTGCTGCCAAATACTCAATGAACAAGGGGTCGCAGCTATCCGTGAACACCCTTTGGTGTTGCTCCACCGCTGCACTCGCATGTAAGTAAGGGACTATCATAGGGCTATTCATTCCGAACGTCATCTGCCTCACCGTCGGCAACTCGGGAATCGCAGCGGGTAAGACGTCCCGCTCGAATTTTATTTCCAACTCTCTCGTTGCGAACTCAAAGCTCTTCGTCCACGCTGGAATCCTCAAGACTTTCATCGCGTCTCTTGCTACTGGGTTCAAGTTCCAGAATTCCGGATAGATTTCGATGGGACCTTCTCGTTTCCCCACATCCTGATTTGCTACTTGCCCCTGAAGTGGGGCAATAGCTCTGGACCATTTGCTTTCTCGACAATCACTGTTCCACTCACCCGTGCTCTCAAGTCCTCCTGTCTGCACCAGTTCAATGCTGTCCCATCCAGAACCCTGATTAGACTCACGTGCACTAATGAGTGTCGATACGCTGCCACAAGTGGATCCGGGAAGGCGAACGTCATGGCAGGTCCGTAGACACAGGTCACCACCTCTCCCAGCCCTCTGATCATCGCCAAGCCGAAGTCGGTTAGGTTAGGTATGCCTTATTTGCCTCCCTCACTTCTTCTCTAGTCTTTGCACTTCCTCCTCGATTGTCAAATGCCGGTTCTGCATCAAGAGAAACACCACCAATAGCGTCTTCAGTCCGGCAGCACACTTGTAGGAATAAGTCTCCACAATCGTGTGGGTCTTCCGCATCGATAGGGGTTGCCCGTATTTCATCAGTCGATGAAATGCAGTCAGGTCCCCATGTGTCACGAGTACCAAAGTCAAGTACCCGTCGATCGGGAGCGTCTCCACACCTCTCCTAAACATGTAAACAGGTTCCATATTGAACAAATACCTGGGGTATACTAGGTACAAGACCAACATGAGGTTGATAGGCATTTTCAAATTTCCTGCACAAACGCCTTGAAAATCGTATTCCCGCATAGGATACTTTATCCATGTTTTTTTTCTCCCAGCATGGACTCAAGATTCTCAAGATCTCGTACGATTTCCGGGTCATCATTTCGACCTTTGCATGCTCCCTCCGGAAATATCCGATAGTGACTTCATTAGCTGCCGTGACAAACCTCCCGACCGTCATATTTTTCTTTTTTGCCACTTTCAGTTGTTCCTCCAGAAACTATAAAACTTGCTTCACCAGTGGTGGAGCGCTCTCTCTCGTTTTGTCCATTACCTTCTCAAGTATCGAGGTCAGGAACGGCCATCTCCCTCTTTCTTGCGTTAGACGATACGCCATCGACTCAACTTGCTTCTCGGCTGCAGCCACGTTCTTCCTCTCGTTGTTTGGCCCCCTCGCTCTGCTAGTGGAGCTTGTAATCGTCGCGTCTGGCTGGCTGTCAAATGAGCTATCACGGGATGGTCATTCCCTACCTCTGGTTTTAACTTCAATTGTCGGGCAAGGTTCGACACCTCCAGACAAAGGACCTCATCCAAAAGGATCAAGTTTTCCGCGAGCTCGTAAAAGCCTCTTAGAACGGGAGACACATCCGCCCACGCTGCTGCCACCTCCGACTTCAGAAGCCTCAAATTCACTAGCTCTAGCTCTTGTTTTAGGGCCGCCATTAGCATCCGCCATCCGTTTCCCTCCTCAATCAGAATCAGCATAGCATATACAAACAGCAGAGCAGGTGGCATGCCTGCGTAGCCTGGTGATGACGCAAACAAACCTTTGTTTCCGATCCCAATCAGGAAGCTACCAGTTCCTGCACCTCATTCATTGCTGCAAACAGCATCTGGGTTGCCTGCCAGAACTTTTTTGGTGTTGGCTCCCCACTTCTCAAGTGCTCAAGAAGTCCCGCCGCGTGTAGGTGATCACTCAACCCCGCAAATAACAAAAGCTCTGGCTCACTCGGTGTCTCCGACTTTATTGTCACGATCAGGGTCAGCACCTGATTCAGCTCTGCTCCCGGTAGTAGGTACATCAAAGTCTCTGGCCAAAATAACTTCGGTGACGTCTCCTCGGAGACCTATCCCGCCACAATGATCGCTCTCGCCGCTCCAGGATCCGACCGATCATAAACAGCTAGCGTCTTGGCCAGCTGTGAATTTATTACAGGATCTCCCGTATCTTGTGTCTTCCGCAAGTCTCGCACCCGTGTAGTTCGTGCCAGGAAGCCCCATGCTCTCCGGCTCGAGAAGCTTGTCCACCACCCTCAGCTGGGCGAGGATCGCCACTCTGATCCTGACTATACTGAGCCGATGCTCGGGAGGCTCCACTATGAGGTCTGGACTTCCCAGCTACTTGGGAGGTCTGTATTTGACTCCTATTATGGATCTCCGGGGAATTCCCGTCAAGTCCGCCGTCTCCAGTGTCTTGGCTCGAGAGAAGTGCGCCTCATGGGCCACTAGCCAATCCACACAATAGTGATTGCCCAAGTTCTCGTGTGACAGACTCCTGAGCCCCAAGACCTCCATTAATTCTTGTCTGCCGGCCAGATCCTCCAGATCCAGATCCTTCACTCGTTCCAGGGTTATGCTTGGTTCCCACGGACCTTCCTTTTTCTTCTTGATGTCCACCATCACCACTGACGACACAACCGAGCTCTGTGGCGTAGAAGATTCCGCCTCGTCTCACTCCATGGGTGTCGATCTCAACTGTCTGATTCTGCTGCTAGTAGAGCTCCTTCTCGAGTCGACCGTTCCCTCAAGCAAGCAGCTATGGACCTGGCTGAGAAGAAGGAAGGGTATCGGTGGTGGAACAAGGTTCATTTGATCAGTCCGCACCAGATCTGACTCAAGGAGGTTTATGTGCCTCTGAAAGACGCCGTTTCCACTCTGTGCCCCTAGGCCTATCGAAGTGGATGCCATCCGAGGATGAATTCTCCGGAAGACAATCTTCCATCATTCTGGGTACATAAAGTACTCTAACGGGAAGCACACTTCTCTGTTGAATTTGCCTGATGATCTCAATGATATTTCGCACTCTTTCGTTCATCTCCCTCGCGTTCTGGTCGGCCATCATGTTGTAGGGGACAGTGCAGATGATAAGCACTGCTGGTTCCAGATACATTCTCAGCTCCTCAAGAATGCAACACACTTTGTCTTGTAGCCTCATCATCTTTCTGGACTCGCCCATGGACATGTCGTTGGTTCCGAGCATCAGAAAGACCGTGTACATTTTCCCCATCACCAGCTTCTGCAGGGACGCCAACATCTGGGGCCTTGCTGCTCCCGAGAAACTCAAGACTCCCACTAGCTAATGGGCCTGGATCCTCCTTAAGACCCGGGCAAGACCGTCTCATACAATCAGGGGCACTGTGCTTTCGGGTATTCTCGGCTGCACGAAGTACTCTGCCCAAGCGGCGTCATGGAAGGCATCCCTTCTCTCTCGTTGAGTTGCCCCCAATACTCACGATTATGTCGGTGATATGCGCCATCAGTGTTCTTCATGTAGCTGGAAATCACGACACACATCACTGGATTCTCTCTCCAGATGGGGGATATTTCTCACGTGCTGCGTTCTCAAGAGCTCTCGTCTGTAATCTCCCCTGCAACTCCCTGAGGCGTGATGATCCCGTTCCAGTATGACTGCCACTGGTCGAATGGACGTCAATCCTGGCAGCGCAATGTCTTTTAGTGGTCTGACTCGACTTGCCTCTAAATTTCTAATGGAAGGGACGGACTCAGGTTGTGTCCATGCCTCCAGACCTTCGTTCTTATGTCCATGGGCCAGGCGGTCCAAGTTGAAGCGGCCGCTCGATCTGGGCGCTTCATCCACCTCCATCCTTGACCCTGGTCTCGATCTAGTCACTGATGGCTCAGTCGTCGTCCTCTTCTTCTCCTTACCATTCGCGGCTGCTTGCTGCCTTCTTTGTAGTCGTTCAATTTATGACTTTATCTGGTCACCACATGCCACAATTTCTTGTATTCTCTATTCTTGCTCCCTTCTGCCCTCAGCAGGTACCGGTCAACAATCGCCTTGTCTCGTTCAAGTATCGCCTGGTCCCGGTCAAGTTTGGCTTGATCGCTATCGAGAACCGTTTAGTCCTTATATAGGTTGGCCTTGTCCCGTTTCCTTTGGGCCCTTTCTAACTACCTCTTCATGCTGCTGAGATATGGGTATGAATCTAACGTTTGCTGTGACCGAAACATCGATAGTGGTTTGCTCGTGCATTGGGTCCCTGCCTCTGCTGGTGGTCTAATTAGAAGGGAAAACTCCCCCGCACCATATTCTGTAGTGTATTATTCAAGCCAGGATTTCTCGCAAGGTCAAAGCCTCTCACGCCTCCACCCACGATCAGGGATAGCCATCTGGTCTGCTCCTGACTTGAGATTCCATCCGAGGTGTAACTCATCTTTAACATGGCTCCAGTCGCTGACTCCCTGCACTCTTCTTGCGCCTCCAGTTGCAGGATGGCATTGAGCATCACCGCGAGCCTCTCATGCACTTTCCTGTACTCGAGGTTCCTCAAGCGCTTGTATAGCTGGTCGTGTGCGGGTTTTCTAAACGCTGCTGGCACAGACTTTCAGTAGCAATCTGATATTGCTGAGTTTCTTTATTTTAAGAGATCTCACGAACCACCAACTAAAGAAAAACCTTACCTACTCAAATTCAAGAGATACCCATCCCAGGTTAAAATTTAGGAAAAGTATTTCTCTAGCACCACCATTGAAGAACTGTTTGAAGTTTCTTCTTTCTCATGTTCGACCAACTGTGATTTGGTTGACCTTTCTGTAGGGTCTTGGGACCCTTCGGTATTGTCCTATGAGACTTCTGTACTGTCCTGGGACTCTTTTCTCAAGTGTTGGGACCTCTGGGTAGGGTCTAGGCACCCTTCGGTATTGTCCTAGGACCCCTCTGTCGAATGCTGTGATCCTTATGTAGGGTCTTGAAACCCTTCTGTACTCTCCTAGGACACTTCCCTCGAGTGTTGTCATTCTTAGGTAGGGTCTCGGGAACCTTCTGTACTGTCTTAGGTTCCTTCGCTCTAGTGTGTGGACCTTTCTGTAGGGTCCTGGGAACCTTAGATCACTATACCAGCACTCAGGTGTTTGGACCCTGAGATCACTCTCCCAGGAATGTAGTGTTGGGACCCTTAGATCACTATCCCTTGACTGCCACCAAGACTCTTGTGATGCTTCCACTGCCGTAGCTCAAGTATGAAAACTCTTTAACCGTTCTTTCAGTACCACTTCCTGTTTGGAACTCATTTGTATAATCTCCCTGTACCCTAATTAGAGAATTAGGATATCCAGTCCACTACCCCAATACCTCCTCTAGAACTTGTGTGAAAACGCCCCAAAACACGATTCTGTTAATCTAAATTTTTCCTTACTAAGTCACCGAAAATCTCTGCGTTTCATATATATAATTTTAAGGCAACTCGAAATACGATTTGCTTTTAACCTTAGTTTATGATCGCTGTTGACTATACAGCAAAAGTCAAACCCAAAAACCGTAAAGGTCAAAAGAGAAAAATCACAAAAACAAGAAAAACTTGTATACCTAAAAAGCAATTTCGAGAATGCTTGACTTTCGTAAAAAAATTGCCTGGTACCTGACTGTCAGGCGTTTTTCCTTCCCCGTACCAGCGGTTTATAGGGTTTTCACCTTTTGGGTTCCAAAAACTGTCTATTTCCGATACCCCAACCCGATCCGGTCAGGTTACCTACTTGATACGAATTCGCTATCGAGTAATTTCGCGTTGCTACCCGTGTTGTGAGTATTTAATTCAGTTGTTCTAATGTAACTAATTCGAAGACATCCATTGCTTAGCTATTATAGGAAAGCCCCCTTTTTACAATTTTCAACCACCAAACTTTATCTTGACCAGCCACCCTGCTAACCTCCCCCCTAACTAGCCCCCACTTAAGCCGAAAAGTACCCTACGCGATGGGTGCTAAGCCTCTCGAGAGAGATCCGTAGAACCTGTTTTCAAGCTCTGCTCAAGTGAAAAAGTTTACTCAAAACAGTGTGTGTTCGCTTATTCAATTTTACTCTTACCTCCTATAAGGTAAAATGGATTTTAACGATACCTGTTTGTCCAAACAGAACACCTTTGTGAACCTTTCTCCGTTTGCTCTGTTCTGCGTTGATCACATTGCTGGATGTCTCTTTCCCAGTCGGGTGTCCTCTGTCTCTGAGGTCACTATCCCGAGTACCACTTTCCCACTTGGCTGGTCACCTGTTCCAGTCAAGTCTCCTAGTGCTCAGCTGATGTCACAAGCTATCTGAAAACCCTTTCAACGCC
Source organism: Symsagittifera roscoffensis (assembly GCF_963678635.1). Lineage (NCBI taxonomy): Eukaryota > Metazoa > Xenacoelomorpha > Acoela > Convolutidae > Symsagittifera > Symsagittifera roscoffensis. Next base: position 300,955 of record NW_026970824.1, read on the forward strand.
CCTAGCTCGGGCACCTGTTCAACGTTGCTGGTTTGATCGTGACGATCGGTTTTATTGAAAAAATTATGCGTATACTATTTTTTGTAAAGTTAAGGTTTAATTCGCTTAATGTGAAAGTCAGAGCCACTGTCGTTTTTGTTTTTTATATCGCGTTTTGTTCTCATTCTTAATATGATTTGGTTTTTTGTTTCGCTTTTTGTCTTTTACTGTTTTTTGTCCCCCTAGTGGCTTCCTTACTTGGTTACTTAGGCCTCGTTTCGGAACGCACGCCGGGAATTTTTCTCGAATACCCTTAAAAAGCTATCACGGTACAACCTGAAGGTGGACATGTTCCCGTTGAACCTTACCACCGGTACTCTAGAACGGCGTTGTAGCTCGTAGTTGCGTCTAATGGGTTCGATCCCGTTGTCATGATGTCGTAAAACCAGAACCAGCCAGGAGCGCCATAAAAACACTTTATAACAGTCGCGTACTTAAGTCACATTTGATGTTAAAGAAAAATAAGCCCTATGACCATTGGCTCAGCCAATTCTGTTCACTTGCAATTAAAACTAAAAACCGTGTTACAGCTTAAAGGCTACTACCAAAATACCCCCTCCCTCTAGAAAACAAGAACGTCCCCATGCTCAGGTCTCAAAAACCCAAAACACGCAAACGCCGTTAAAAACAGGGTCGGAACCTGACGTATACAGTTACTTTTTTTAGACAGTGGACCTTTGATTCATTTCAGATGGATCAACCTAAAACTCTCACTAACTCAACATAATAAAATCAAACACACTCAAAAAGACATAATTCGGTACTTACATACCGAGACGAGCTCTACAATTGAGTTTTTAAATTATGAAGTAACTATAGATTTTATCCGTTAATCAAGTTTAACTCAAGAAGTTTGATATGAACAAATTCTAACTCGAGACACAAGTTTTCAATTTGGACCATTGGGCAACTTCAGCTGTCCACATTTCCACCGAAGGTTCACTCCCGCCCACCCGATCTTCTTCGTTTCTTGCCGTCACTACTTGTTCTCTCTCTAAGAATGAGACAGCTCCACTCGAATTTTTGAAAATTTGCATTTTACCCCAAAATCAAGCCTAAAGGTTGCTAAAGGTCAAAATTCCAAATTTGACCGAGTGGCACACATCATATCACATCAGATCATATCCTACCCTAAAAATATCATCAGATCAAATCATTTCTTATCAAAGCATATCGTATCAGACGATATCAAATCATACCGAATCAGATCGTATCATATCGTATCATATAAGATCGAACCAAATCATATCTTTTCGTAGAGATGATGTCATATCAATTCATATCATACCGTAAAAATTCATATCATATCATATCATATCATATCATATCATACTATATCAAATCAAACATAAACGTATCGTATCACATCATCGCATATCGTAACATATCAAATCAAATCATAGCATTTCAAATCATATCAAATCATAAAACTTAAAAACAAATCATGTCATGTCATATCATATCATTTTAAATCAAATTATTTTTTATCATAGAATACGAAATCATGTCATATTAAGTTAAAATACGTCTTCTCACAACAATGACCACATGTCATACTACATGATATCATATCATATCATATCATATCATACGATATCACATCATCTCATCTCATCTCATATCAAATCATACCATATCATATCATATCATATCATATCATATCATATCATATCATATCATATCATATCATATAATATCATATCATATCATATCCTATCATATCATATCATATCAAATCATATCATATCATATCATATCGTATCATATCATATCATATCATATCACATCATATCAAATCATATCATATCATCATATCATATCATATCATATCATATCATATCATATCATATCATATCATATAAAATCATATCAGATCATATCATATCATATCATATCATATCACTATATATCATACCAGATCAAATCATGTCATAATATAGCATTTCATATCAAATCATGCCACATCGAATCATATCATATCATATCCCATGAAATCATAACATATCACATATATCTTATCATATCATATCACATCATATATTATCAGATCAAATCATATCGTATAAAGCATATTGAATCAAATCATATCATAACATATTGAATATATTTGTAGCATAACGAATCATATCATATCATATTGAATCAAATCATATCATATCGTTTCATATCATATCAAATCATATCAAATCATTTCATATCAAATCATTTCACATCAAATCGTATCATTTCATATCTTATCAAATCATTTTATTTCGAATCAAATCTTATCATATCGTATCATATCATATCTTATCAAATCAAATCAAATCTTATCAAATCATATAATCTCATAACATATCACATCGTATCATATCATAACATATCATATTGTATCAAATTATATCATATCATATCATATCAATTTATATCAAATCAAATCATAGCTTATCAAATGATTTTTTAAAAGATAGTATCATGCCATATCCTAACAACATTTATCATACGGAATCGATTCATATCTTTTCATGGAGATGCTGTCCTTCCAATTCATATCAAATCACATCATATCATAACATAACATATCATACCGAATCATATCATATCGTCAGATATCACACCATATTTTATCATTTTACAATTTATCGAATCAAATCATATCAAACCCATCAAAATACATCAAATCAAAAAATATCATATCATATCATATCATATCATATCATATCGTATCACATCATATCAGATTATACCGAATCAAATCATATCATTACATTTCATATCACATGACACCATAACATATCATATCAGATCAAATTTTATCATGCCAAACCATATCATTAAATAGCATATTAAGTCATAACATTTTGTAAGATATCATACTATTTCATATCATATAATATCATATCATATCATATCATATCACATCAAATCATATCTTATCATATCATATCTTAACATATCAAATAGAATGGTTTCTTGACATATCATAACATATCATATCAAGCCAGAGCAAATAGGATGGTATCAAATCCTATCAAACGTATCACATCATATCGTATCATCTCATATCAAATCATATCATATAATATCAAATCATATCAAATCATATCATATCACATCATATCATATCATAACACATCATATTATCATACCAAGTTATGCCAAACCAAATCATAGCGTATCATATCAAATCACATCATATCATACAAATCATATTGTATCAAATCGTATCATATCATGTCAAGTCAAAACATATTGTAAGATAGCATACCATGTCATAACATATCAGATCATATCGTATCATGTCAAACCATATCTCATCATATCATATCGTATCACATCATATTAAACCATATCAAATAAGATGGTATCATATCATCAAATTTTGTCACAACATATAATATCTTATCATATCAAATCATATCATATCATTTCAAATCAAGTTATATCAAATCATATCATAGCGTAAAAAATCATATCACATGATATCACAACAATCAAATTGTATCAATGCATATGATATCATATCATAATAAATCGTATCATATCAAATCATATCATATCATATCATATCATATCATATCATATCATATCATATCATATCATATCATATCATATCATATCATATCATATCATATCATATCATGTCATATCGTATCAAAGCATATCATATCAAATCATGTCAAAATATACCAAGCCATATCAAAGCATTAAATCGTATTAAGGATATCCAATATTCGTTGTGGAAGCTGAACGCGTTGCCTGCAGTTGAGTCTGGCACACGTCTGTCAGCTTGCCAATCTGCCCTCCGGTCACCGGCAAAATTATCATTAACGTGCTTAAACACTCAAACAACTCTCGAGGGCGGGTACCTAACCAACAACCAAAACCATCAATCTTTCGATCAGAACTGATATAAACGAATCTGGAACAACAACAAATAGGAAATGCAGTTCACATTCCGTCCGAAATTAACATATTAACTGTCATTTTATTGTTTTTTTACTGTTTTGTTTTTTTTTTTTCATTTTTTACTGTTTTTTTTTGTATTTTTCTGTTTTCAAGTATTTTTTTTTGGCTTTTTTTTTGGTCATGCACTAATTTTAATTGGATTTACGTATTATCGCGAACTTTTTTTTTGGTCCGAGAGCCTTTGGATAAGCAGGCTCAGAACTTCCCTTCCTTCTAACCCTCAAACCCCCGGAATTTTCTGTCCCAACTAAGTTTAACAGCTAAATATTACCAGGGTGGGTACGTTCCGCCTAAAACAAAACAGAACATTAAAGCCCCCAACTCGGGCATACGGCCGGAGCAGAGGGTTTGTCGCTGAAATGTTTGCTGAGCATGAGGGTCTTGGCTTTAGTAGGTCCACCCAGGAGAGCCAGAAAAACATCTATGTAACAGCTGCCCAAATACTGCATAGTGACGGAGCGTAGAAAAAGCACCTACTTACGACTGGCCAGCGTCAGTTACCCTAGTTCTACCCCTTTTTCACCATCTAGACCTATCCAGTTAATTTTTTGGTTTGTTTAGGTCTTAGTAAAAAGTAACGATTTTTAGGTCATCAGTCAAACGACGTTTGATCAGTTTTCGTTACATGCAAAGACAACCACATAGCTGGGTCTCGGATCCCCAGAACACGTGACACTCATTAAAAACACGGCTCGAAAATCATAATTTACTATGATTTTTAGTGTCAGTTATATACTATTTGCATTGGAGATGGATTGACCTTCTGCCCCTTCTGACTACTCATGCTCTGGATTACTGTATAAAATTGGAGTTATTTCCATTACTCAGGACATCAGAGCAGCTAAAAATGAGTTTCACTGTCTACAGAGTCTCTGAGCACCGTGCCTCCATTTCCGTTCTCCTCCTGAGATACCGCCCTTATCAACTCAAAATCTGATGGCACGGTAGGGTACGGATCCGATCCGGCTATCCCACTGAAGTCTCTTTACTTCTTACCTACTTCAGTTAGGTGTCTCTTGTTTTTTCTCTTGTTTTTCTCAATTTGTGATTTGATCTGTCCGACGTTCTCGTTTGCAGTATTTTCGTCTGTGTTCTTGACAAAAATGTCAGATTTCTGCGTTTCCAGGAAGTATTCCAGTTCCAATCGAAATTTGGAGAAGTCAAAGTTCTGGAATATTCCAACCCTACCTTTCCTTATTTATCTGCTGCTAACGCGTTTTCGCTCTTGTTGTTCTCGTCGGAGTTCACAACTGTGTCAATCCGGCCGAATGGCGCAAGTAGACAACAAATAGTGAGATCAGAGCAATACAACAGCAAGAGGGGATCACCAGGGTGTACTGTTCAGTCAAACGGGTATCGTCAAAATCCACTTTCTATTATAAGAGGTATGTATAAAATTAAATAAGTGGCACTCCGCAGTTTTGAGGAAATGTTTTTTACTAGGGCAGAGCTTGGAAACAAGTTGTACGGACTTTCTCTCGAGAGGTTTCGCACCCAAAGCAATTTTGTTGTTTTTTGGCTTAAGTGCGGGAGGGTTCAAAAAGGGGGAAGGTTGGAAGACGGTTGGGTTAAGATAGATTTTAAAGGTAGGAAATTTTAAAAAGGGGGTTTCATTATAGTAACTACTGAATCGATATCGTATTTTAAGTCACAACTAGAATCGGTCTGCGAAGGTACCCGATAGTAAACTCAAAATAAGGTAGGTAACCTGACACGATTGGGTGGTGATCGGAAATATAAAAATTATAGAACCCAGTAGGTAAACGCCGCATAACAACGTTGAAAATGGGGAAGAAAACGCGTGACAGTTAGGTACCAGACACTCTTTCGAAAGACGGCCCTTGTCGACTTTGTATTTTCAGTATATTCAATTGTTAAAAATTCATTATGTTTTTTTATACTTTTAACACTTTTGGAATGGATTTTAAACTATTGCAGAGAATTGGTGCATATGCAACCACAAAAAGGCATAAAAATAAGTTTCAAGGTTCATTTCAACTTGCTTTAGATTTAGGAAGGAAAGAAAAATTTAGGAGAGAAAGTGAAACTCAGTTAATTTTTGGTGAGCAAATTGGGTTTGGGAAATTTTTGAGGATTTCAGGACGTGGTAGTGGGATAGTGGATTAAGTATCCCAACAGTTGAGTTACGGTAGTGGGGATTTTTACACGAGCTCCGGAGGTGGTACTGGGATAATGGATTAAGTTTCCCATTGTTTGAGTCACGGCAGTGGAGAAGTTTGCATGAGTTCTGGAGGGAGTCATGGGATAGTGATTTAAGGGTCCCAACACTCGAGTACCGGGATAGTGGTTCAAGGGTCCCAACACATGAGTCCTGGAATAGAAATTTAGAGGACCCTACACTTGAGTCTAGGTCTAGTGATTTAAGGGTGCCAACAATTGATTCCTGGAATAGTGATTTGAGGGCCCCGTTACTTGAGTCCTGAGATAGTAATGTAACGTCCCCGCACTTGGTTCCTGGGATAGCAAACTACGTCTCTTAACAACTAAAATCGCCTGGTATAACAAATTAAGTGTCCCAACACCTAAAGTGCTGGGATAGTGAATTGAGTATCCCAACACCCGAAGTCCTGGGAGAGTAAATTGAGTATCCCAGCACCTTAAGTCCTGTGATAGTGAATTGAATAACCCAACACCAAGGACAGGGACTGCAAAAACCATTAAAGGTTAATAAATAGCTCCGGTGTGAAGGGAAACAATACAAGGATTAACACTTTTTAATTCGGATTGTGGAATAGATATTAGACTGGAAATGATTTAACAAGTTTGGATATTTAGGAGCATTGGAGGTTTCCGTATGCTTTGACTACATTTATATTAACACCTGTACATGGTCAGAATTGTAATTGAAAGAAACTTTGCAATTAAACGTCACGAAGAGAACAAGAGTGTCGTTACCGGAAAGGAGAGAGGTAGGGCAAAAAAAATTGAGCCAAATGTCAACACAAAGGAGGCAAACACCTACACAGGTAAACCAAGAATTTTGAGGAATTTTATAGTTAATAAGGTCAACACTTGAAGCAAAAAGGATCTGAAGACTGAAAAAAAATTTACTAAACAGTAGAATGTGCCCGCCACGGAAATTGATCTCGGGACTCCAGAGCAGAACATAGATGGAATGGAACCAAAAACGACGGAAACGACACCAATGCCAAGTATAGAAGAACAGGTAACAAAAACAATTGAATTCATACCAATAGGCAAGGGAGACAAAATCACTAACAAAACACCGGACACAAAAAAGACGATTCACAAACGAGGATAACATCATTCACGCAGAAGTTTGCGGCAATGGTCGGAATAAAACCGGAAGAAAACGAGGAGGTGACAACAGTAACCGATAAAGCAAAAACTTTGGTACATTTTCCGCAATAAAAACAGAAGTTGACCAGGGGAAGGAGCAAGCCATATAGGGAACAACGGATCACCAAGATAGGCAAGCAGCAGAATCGAAAACACTAAAGATAGGCAAGCAGCAGAATCGGAAACACCCTTTGTGTTAGGGAACTTGATTTGAAAGTTGGAACAGATGGACAGAAAACTTAAGTCAAGCGAAGAGGATCGCCAGTTATTAAAGAAGGAACTTCGACAAAACAAAAATGAGAATCTGGACAACTTTTTCAACTTAGCAAGGGCAGCTCAAGAGAAGCTACAACTGATTATAAACAAGGCGGAGACAACAGACAAGGAACGAGAGAAACATATGCAGAAAGATACGGAGATAATGAAAAACTGTATGAGACCGTAAATGATAAGCTATGTGATCTAAGGAAGAGAAAGGACATGATGAGCAGAGACCAAGCATAGAGCTGTTGGGCTATATAATCCGAATTGCATGAACTCTTGAGAATCTCTATTGCACAAGAGAAAACGGTATCAGACAAAACAGAAAATCAACCCGGAACAAGGGTGGACTTTGTGAAACCTCAACGCAAGGAACAGGAATCCACACCATTACATCAGCTCAACAACAGCATAGGAGCAGGGGTGACTAAAATGGCTAAAAAAGGAGGGGTGCCGAACTCCACGGGGATACAAAGGGATTCGGGGCACACACGAGGAAACACCTGATGCCATTGCATGGGCAAATACTTGCGAAATGATGAACAGGCCACTTGAAATATTCGCTAGAAGGATCCCAGAGTCGTGTGATAGAGGAAGAAGTAAATCGAGAAAGACATTCAAGAAAGCAAAGGAATCAAGAAAGCCGATTAACAACGTTGAAAATGGGGAAGAAAACGCGTGACAGTTATGTACCAGACACTCTTTCGAAAGACGGCCCTTGTCGACTTTGCATTTTGAGTATATTCAATTGTTAAAAATTCATTATGTTTTTTTATACTTTTAATACTTTTGGAATAGATTTTAAACTATTGCAGAGAATTGGTGCATATGCAACCACAAAAAGGCATAAAAATAAGTTTCAAGTTTCATTACAACTTGCTTTAGATTTAGGAAGGAAAGAAAAATTTAGGAGAGAAAGGAAAACTCAGTTAATTTTTGGTGAGAAAATTGGGTTTGGGAAATTTTTGAGGATTTCAGGACGTGGTAGTGGGATAGTGGATTAAGTATCCCAACAGTTGAGTTACGGAAGTGGGGAATTTTGCACGAGCTCCGGAGGTGATACTGGGATAATGGATTAAGTTTCCCAACGTTTGAGTCACGGCAGTGGAGAAGTTTGCGTAGTTTGCATGAGTTCTGGAGGGAGTCATGGGATAGTGATTTAAGGGTCCCAACACTCGAGTACCGGGATAGTGGTTCAAGGGTCCCAACACATGAGTCCTGGAATAGAAATTTAGAGGACCCAACACTTGAGTCTAGAACTAGTGATTTAAGGGTGCCAACAATTGATTCCTGGAATAGTGATTTGAGGGCCCCGTTACTTGAGTCCTGAGATAGTAATGTAACGTCCCCGCACTTGATTCCTGGGATAGCAAACTACGTATCTTAACAACTAAAATCCCCTGGTATAATAAATTAAGTGTCCCATCACCTAAAGTGCTGGGATAGTGAATTGAGTATCCAAACACCCGAAGTCCTGGGAGAGTAAATTGAGTATCCCAGCATCTTAAGTCCTGTGATAGTGAATTGAATATCCCAACACCAAGACAGGGACTGCAAAAACCATTAAGGGTTATTAAATAGCTCCGGTGTGAACGGAAACATTACAAGGATTAACACTTTTTAATTCGGATTGCGGAATAGATATTAGACTGGAAATGATTTAACAAGTTTGGATATTTAGGAGCATTGGAGGTTTCCGTATGCTTTGACTACATTTATATTAACACCTGTACATGGTCAGAATTGTAATTGAAAGAAACTTTGCAATTAAACGTCATGAAGAGAACAAGAGTGTCGTTACCGGAAAGGAGAAGGGTAGGGCAAAAAAAATTAGGCTAAATGTCAACACAAAAGAGGCAAACACCTACACAGGCAAACCAAGAATTTTGAGGAACTTTTAAGTTAATAAGGTCAACACTTGAAGTAACAAGGATCTGAAGACTGAAAAAAAAATTGAATAAACAAAAGAATGTGCCCGCCACGGCAACTGATCCCGCGACGCCAGAGCAGAGCATAGATAGAATTGAACCAAAAACGACGGAAACGACACCAATGCCAAGTATAGAAGAACAGGTAACAAAAACAATTGAGTTCATACCAATAAGCAATGGAGACAAAATCACTAACAATACACCGGACACAAAAAAGACGATTCACAAACGAGGAGAACATCATTCACGCAGAAGTTTGCGGCAATGGTCGGAATAAAACCGGAAGAAAACGAGGAGGTGACAACAGTAACCGATAAAGCAAAAACTTTGGTACATTTTCCGCAATAAAAACAGAAGTTGACCAGGAGAAGGAGCAAGCCATATAGGGAACAACGGATCACCAAGATAGGCAAGCAGCAGAATCGAAAACACCCAAGATAGGCAAGCAGCAGAATCGGAAACACCCTTTGTGTTAGGGAACTTGATTTGAAAGTTGGAACAGATGGACAGAAAGCTTAAGTCAAGCGAGGAGGATCGCCAGTTATTAAAGAAGGAACTTCGACAAAACAAAAATGAGAATCTGGACAACTACTTCAACTTAGCGAGGGCAGCTCAAGAGAAGCTACAACAGATTATAAACAAGGCGGAGACAACAGACAAGGAACGAGAGAAACATATCCAGAAAGATACGGAGATAATGAAAAACTGTATGAGACCGTAAATGATAAGCTATGTGATCTAAGGAAAAGAAAGGACATGATGAGCAGAGACCAAGCATAGAGCTGTTGTGCCATAAAATCCGAATTGCATGAACTCTTGAGAATCTCTATTGCACAAGAGAAAACGGTATCAGACAAAACAGAAAAGCAACCCGGAACAAGGGTGGACTTTGTGAAACCTCAACGCAAGGAACAGAAATCCACACCACTAATCAGCTCAACAACAGCATAGGAGCAGTGGTGACTAAAATGGCTACAAAAGGAGGGGTGCCGAACTCCACGGGGATACAAAGGGATTCGGGGCACACACGAGGAAACACCTGATGCCATAGCATGGGCAAATACTTGCGAAATGATGAACAGGCCACTTGAAACATTCGCCAGAAGGATCACAGAGTCGTGTGATAGAGGAAGAAGTAAATCGAGAAAGACATTCAAGAAAGCAAAGGAATCAAGAAAGCCGCATAACAACGTTGAAAATGGGGAAGAAAACGCGTGACAGTTATGTACCAGACACTCTTTCGAAAGACGGCCCTTGTCGACTTTGCATTTTGAGTATATTCAATTGTTAAAAATTCATTATGTTTTTTTATACTTTTAATACTTTTGGAATAGATTTTAAACTATTGCAGAGAATTGGTGCATATGCAACCACAAAAAGGCATAAAAATAAGTTTCAAGTTTCATTACAACTTGCTTTAGATTTAGGAAGGAAAGAAAAATTTAGGAGAGAAAGGGAAACTCAGTTAATTTTTGGTGAGAAAATTGGGTTTGGGAAATTTTTGAGGATTTCAGGACGTGGTAGTGGGATAGTGGATTAAGTATCCCAACAGTTGAGTTACGGAAGTGGGGAATTTTGCACGAGCTCCGGAGGTGATACTGGGATAATGAATTAAGTTTCCCAACGTTTGAGTCACGGCAGTGGAGAAGTTTGCATGAGTTCTGGAGGGAGTCATGGGATAGTGATTTAAGGGTCCCAACACTCGAGTACCGGGATAGTGGTTCAAGGGTCCCAACACATGAGTCCTGGAATAGAAATTTAGAGGACCCAATACTTGAGTCTAGGTCTAGTGATTTAAGGGTGCTAACAATTGATTCCTGGAATAGTGATTTGAGGGCCTCGTTACTTGAGTCCTGAGATAGTAATGTAACGTCCCCGCACTTGATTCCTGGGATAGCAAACTACGTATCTTAACAACTAAAATCCCCTGGTATAATAAATTAAGTGTCCCATCACCTAAAGTGCTGGGATAGTGAATTGAGTATCCAAACACCCGAAGTCCTGGGAGAGTAAATTGAGTATCCCAGCATCTTAAGTCCTGTGATAGTGAATTGAATATCCCAACACCAAGACAGGGACTGCAAAAACCATTAAGGGTTATTAAATAGCTCCGGTGTGAACGGAAACAATACAAGGATTAACACTTTTTAATTCGGATTGCGGAATAGATATTAGACTGGAAATGATTTAACAAGTTTGGATATTTAGGAGCATTGGAGGCTTCCGTATGCTTTGACTACATTTATATTAACACCTGTACATGGTCAGAATTGTAATTGAAAGAAACTTTGCAATTAAACGTCATGAAGAGAACAAGAGTGTCGTTACCGGAAAGGAGAGGGGTAGGGCAAAAAACATTAGGCTAAATGTCAACACAAAAGAGGCAAACACCTACACAGGCAAACCAAGAATTTTGAGGAACTTTTAAGTTAATAAGGTCAACACTTGAAGTAACAAGGATCTGAAGACTGAAAAAAAATTGAATAAACAAAAGAATGTGCCCGCCACGGCAATTGATCCCGCGACGCCAGAGCAGAGCATAGATAGAATTGAACCAAAAACGACGGAAACGACACCAATGCCAAGTATAGAAGAACAGGTAACAAAAACAATTGAGTTCATACCAATAAGCAATGGAGACAAAATCACTAACAATACACCGGACACAAAAAAGACGATTCACAAACGAGGAGAACATCATTCACGCAGAAGTTTGCGGCAATGGTCGGAATAAAACCGGAAGAAAACGAGGAGGTGACAACAGTAACCGATAAAGCAAAAACTTTGGTACATTTTCCGCAATAAAAACAGAAGTTGACCAGGAGAAGGAGCAAGCCATATAGGGAACAACGGATCACCAAGATAGGCAAGCAGCAGAATCGAAAACACCCAAGATAGGCAAGCAGCAGAATCGGAAACACCCTTTGTGTTAGGGAACTTGATTTGAAAGTTGGAACAGATGGACAGAAAGCTTAAGTCAAGCGAGGAGGATCGCCAGTTATTAAAGAAGGAACTTCGACAAAACAAAAATGAGAATCTGGACAACTACTTCAACTTAGCGAGGGCAGCTCAAGAGAAGCTACAACAGATTATAAACAAGGCGGAGACAACAGACAAGGAACGAGAGAAACATATCCAGAAAGATACGGAGATAATGAAAAACTGTATGAGACCGTAAATGATAAGCTATGTGATCTAAGGAAAAGAAAGGACATGATGAGCAGAGACCAAGCATAGAGCTGTTGTGCCATAAAATCCGAATTGCATGAACTCTTGAGAATCTCTATTGCACAAGAGAAAACGGTATCAGACAAAACAGAAAAGCAACCCGGAACAAGGGTGGACTTTGTGAAACCTCAACGCAAGGAACAGAAATCCACACCACTAATCAGCTCAACAACAGCATAGGAGCAGGGGTGACTAAAATGGCTACAAAAGGAGGGGTGCCGAACTCCACGGGGATACAAAGGGATTCGGGGCACACACGAGGAAACACCTGATGCCATAGCATGGGCAAATACTTGCGAAATGATGAACAGGCCACTTGAAACATTCGCCAGAAGGATCACAGAGTCGTGTGATAGAGGAAGAGGTAAATCGAGAAAGACCTTCAAGAAGGCAAAGGAATTCAAAGACGACTCGGATGGTGGGTTGGGGTAATGAGACTACATCTTGCGCAAGACAACTTGAATGATTTAAGATAGGAATGTCCAGCAATGCTAAGCAATCTGGAGGGCTCGGTACTGGTTTGTGTGGTAACCAAGAAGGAAGAGTAACGTGACAAGTTGTTGGTGGAGAATCTAGATGAGGCAGATCATTTTGTTTTAGGCATAGATTTTATTAGGAATTTTGATGTATTGATTCATCTTAACGATGCGATGATCAGGATTCGAAATCTGCAAAGCAAGTACGTAATTAAACCGGTAAAACTGATAACGGCGAAATATGATAAAGATCCTGTTTTTTTAGGAAGGGTTGAAAGCTTACGAAGATGCAGTAATAATTTTGAGAATGAAGAACTAAAATAATTAAGTGACAATAAACAGCTATATAAAGTATCGAAATCGAATAGTCAAAGCGCTGCTATTTTATGAAGAACATTTTCGATCACCAAGAGTGGCCTCTGCGTCGATATATTGCTGGATACTCTTGATATACCGATCACGATCCAGAGTAACGGGAAGTAGGGATACGCACTGCCGGCAAAAACTAGATATGAAATGACTGAAAATGTGAAAAAGTTCTTGATTTTTTGAATCACAGGTACAAGGTTTGTATCTTGGGCAGATTTAAAAAAAAATTCATCAAGTCCTATAAAATCAATTAAGTCAGAATTAAGTCGGACTTTCGAGCTGTTCAAAATTTTACGGAAAGACCCACACAAGAGGAATTGGAAACGGTTAAACCAGTTTTGCCAGAATTGAACGAACATCTCGAAGCCATCAAGAACGTGCTAGATAGGAATCAGAATAATTTTTCTAGACATTGGGTGCTGTATTTTCGCTGAACATGAAATAGAACTAAAAGAATCGGCAGTAACGCACATCGAGGTGCGAGGCGCATGACCCCAAACAAACCAGATGGACTTAGAAAAAAGATAGAAACCTTACTAAAGTTTGATATGATAGAATTGTCCAAATCAACATGGGCGTGTGGAGTAGTGATGGCCCAAGAGAAAGATGATCAACTGAGTTTTTGTTGTGACTTTTAGTATTTTGCCTTTTATAAGTGTTAAAAAACTTGAAAAGAGAAGAAATTGGAATTAAAAAAAGTCTACCGTTCATTTAGTTTGGATTCACTTGTTTGTCAAAACTATACCTTAAAACGAATTATCATTTTTTACTCTACTGTTTTGTTATTTCGGTGGGAAAAGATTGAATTTTTCAGCTGTTTTCTTTGAAAAAAGTCAAATACAGTTTTTTGTTTGTTTTTGAAAAAGGTTTTCTTTTTGTTTGTTTTTTGATCAGAAACGAATTTGATTAGAAATGTTTTTTTTGCCAATTTTCGATACGTTTTTGAAGATTTTTTTTTAAATGTTTTCAATTTTTTGTACTATTTTTCTTAAGTTTGATGCCGAAAAAATCAACGCAGAGTAAATGAGTTCAACCTGATCCATCAAAAAAGATAACTTCCCCAACTTTGATAATTCTTTGTACTTGTTTTTGCAATTATTTATGATTTTGGTAATTCCTGAATCTGAACTCCGTCACGTTGAAGGATGCTTATCCCATACCTAGAATAGTTTAAAGTCTTTCAAAGTTGGGGGATGCGAAATTTTCCACGACCCTTGATTTGCAGTAGGCTTTTTGGCAGGTGCCGCTTAGGAAACAAGGGCAAAACGGAAATGCTTGCGAGCTGGGAGTTTTCCGATGTAAGTGGATGCCATTTGGCTGTTGCAACCCGACATCCACATTTCGGCGACTGATGGCTCATGCACTGACCAGCATGACAAGGAAATAGGCAACCTCGTAATGTGTTACGTGGATGACGTGGTGGTTGCAACACCTACCCTGGAGGATCACATCGATCGATAGATGAGGTATTCGCATACATGAAGAGAGCTGGATTGAGATGGAAGCCCTCGAAATGTGAGATTCTGAAGGACTCTATAAAAAAAACCTGGGAGGATGATAGACAAACATGGCATCCGACCCGACGAGACCCAGACGCAGTAGAGGCTGTACTGACCTGAAAATTGCCAAAACTGAGCACCAGTTGATGAGCTTTTTGGATTTTGCGAGTTACTACAGAGAGTCGATGAAGGGCTCTGCGGTTAAATTATATCCAATGCAACAACTCATGAGGCACAAGGGCAAGAATTTCATGTGGAAGATTGTGATTGTCTTGAGACTAATAGCCTACATAAGCAAAGTCTTGCTCAAAACGTACTGAATTTACCAAAGCTACATCGGGATATGGATAGTACGGCTTGATAGTTATAATATGATAACTGAGCATAGGACGAAAGATAAGCTCCAAAAGGCCGGTAACTTGAGCAAGAAAAGGTAACTCTACAAGAGGCAATTTTAAATGGAGGCTGACAGGCCTGAGATAAAGGATAGATTCTCATTCATGGAAAAGGAAACGTACAATAGCCTACCGCTCACGAGATGGCTCGATAAGTCAGGCAAACCGATAGAAGACCACTTCGAATTACCTACTGAGCATCGGGAAACAACAATTCTGAAAAGACAATCCGGGATGCCGGTGGAAACCCTGCTCCAGTCAAAAATGGTCAGAGAGACGCTGAAAGCGAAAGGTTACGACCTAGACGAACTTGAAACAGGGAAGAAAACGGTGGGCCAGAATTTGACGAGATTGCTTGAGAACCTGGCCAATGACAAACACGTGGTCTCAACCAGAATAAATGATGAAACAGAAAGCCCAAGAATGAGAAGTATAGAGGTACCATGTGACAAAATTTCACTGGAAGCCGAGGATCTAGAGAAAAAATTGGTGTTACAAGCACTAATTGAGATTATTCCGGAGGAGATACTCAAGCAACGGTACGGAGAAAAAAAGTGTCGTTTAAAGAGGAAGTTGAAGGAGTGGATGCCAAGATTCCGGGGAGTGGTTGCCAAATGAGAAGGAAGGTGCGTCAGAAGAATGGGGCGAAGATTAAGTGGAAAGTGAAGGTGAGCAAGACAGCCTCTGAACGATAGTAGCGGAAGAAAACAGAAGGAATCAGAACAGGGAATTGCAGACCGATCCAGCTCGGATCAACATGACATGAACAGAGAAAAAGAGCTGGGGATGATAGCGGTGTCATGAAAGTAATTCAGGGAAATATCGTGCCCTCCAAACGTCAAGACGAATCTAGAGCCGGAAAATGATAGGAAGGTCTTCAGAAGGATCGTATGCGTCAAGCTTAGGGACGATATCATCAAACTGGGAGAACTGAACGGACAAATGATGGCACTGAAGGAGCATTTCATGGCGAGGAACAGTCTATCGGACTTGATACGAGCACAGAAAAACCACAAAATAATGAGCATTTTAGTCAAATGGATCCGAAAAGTGGATCCTAAATGAAAAAAGGAGATTTGGAGGAGGACAGCTGCAAAATCTTGATCCAGTTCTACAAAGAACGTAACGACTTACTCTGCCACACAGCAGACGGTGTGGTGGATTGCAGGAGAAGAGATGAGTAGAAAACTTTGCACAAACATAATCTCATCAAATTACCGCAGCTAAATCAAACAGAAATGCTGTTCAGATCAAATGATCAGATTGGACATGAAGGAATAGACAAATGCAACAAAGACTTTTGCGTAGATTTGATTGGCCAGGGTTGAGGGTAGCTTGCGAGAGGTTGGTCAACGCATGATTGTCGTGTCTACAAGTGAAAGACCCAAGGAAGATGAATTTCCCTCTCAAAACGGTGGAAAGCTCAGAACTCAACGAGATTGTTTAGATAGAACATCAAAAGATCTGCATGACAAATTCGGGATATAACCAGATACTAGTAATCATAGATCATTTCACGAAACTAGCGGAAGCAGTACCCTGTCAGACTGCCTCGGCAGAATTCACATGTGACCACTTGATCACGGTAGGGTTGTCCGATGACTTTTCAATCGTGCAATGGGATGGCCTTCATTGGAGACCTGACAAAAGATCTCATGAGAAGATCTCACATTGACCCAGCACATTCGTACTCGACGAATCATCATCCACAGACGAATGGCCTGGTGGAAAGGCAAAAGTAATCGCTAGTGGAATATGCTAAGGGTATGTTGCTCGAGATATATGACGGACTGGGATAAAAAGTTGGCGCATGTGGTGGGAGCGTTTTTTAGCCCACAACTTTCAACAACTGGGATCAGCCCTTTCATGATGCTAACAGGCAGGGAGAGTGCAACGACCCTAATGTTCTTCTACCCACAATACCTAGGACAGAAGACGTTACTACAAGCCTATGTGAGAGAAGCAATCAGGAGACAACAGGAATTGAACGAATTATGCAGAAGTATTACAGCCCAAGCACAGATAAGACAACGGGGGAAATATGACCAGAAAATATTTCAAGCGAAATTCTATGCTGTGGAAAAAATGTCTGGTTGTTCCAGAATGCCATAGCTTCAAAATTAAATAAGAAGTTATTGAAGAAATTGAGAGGACCATTCATGATAACAGATGTGCACCAGCAAAGTAGATTCTACCGCTTGAGCACAGGGTGCGCCGCGCACAATGAGAATCTGAAGCCTCATGTCCCATCACCGGGAAATTAGTGCGTACAACAAAACATGAAGGTCATGAGTATCAGTATAATGTAGTGGAACCGGCATGCGAGGTGAATGAAAATTGCACCACGGAGAAAAATGATGACAACGAGAGAGTATGGACGACATTGAAAAGGTAGAGTTCGGCTCGGACAAAGGCTCTTTCGTAAAAGAGTTCTGGAAAGAATCAGAGCAGAACGAAGTGCCGAAACGGGCAGAATGAAAAACTGTATGAGACCGTAAATGATAAGCTATGTGATCTAAGGAAAAGAAAGGACATGATGAGCAGAGACCAAGCATAGAGCTGTTGTGCCATAAAATCCGAATTGCATGAACTCTTGAGAATCTCTATTGCACAAGAGAAAACGGTATCAGACAAAACAGAAAAGCAACCCGGAACAAGGGTGGACTTTGTGAAACCTCAACGCAAGGAACAGAAATCCACACCACTAATCAGCTCAACAACAGCATAGGAGCAGGGGTGACTAAAATGGCTACAAAAGGAGGGGTGCCGAACTCCACGGGGATACAAAGGGATTCGGGGCACACACGAGGAAACACCTGATGCCATAGCATGGGCAAATACTTGCGAAATGATGAACAGGCCACTTGAAACATTCGCCAGAAGGATCACAGAGTCGTGTGATAGAGGAAGAAGTAAATCGAGAAAGACATTCAAGAAAGCAAAGGAATCAAGAAAGCCGCATAACAACGTTGAAAATGGGGAAGAAAACGCGTGACAGTTATGTACCAGACACTCTTTCGAAAGACGGCCCTTGTCGACTTTGCATTTTGAGTATATTCAATTGTTAAAAATTCATTATGTTTTTTTATACTTTTAATACTTTTGGAATAGATTTTAAACTATTGCAGAGAATTGGTGCATATGCAACCACAAAAAGGCATAAAAATAAGTTTCAAGTTTCATTACAACTTGCTTTAGATTTAGGAAGGAAAGAAAAATTTAGGAGAGAAAGGGAAACTCAGTTAATTTTTGGTGAGAAAATTGGGTTTGGGAAATTTTTGAGGATTTCAGGACGTGGTAGTGGGATAGTGGATTAAGTATCCCAACAGTTGAGTTACGGAAGTGGGGAATTTTGCACGAGCTCCGGAGGTGATACTGGGATAATGAATTAAGTTTCCCAACGTTTGAGTCACGGCAGTGGAGAAGTTTGCATGAGTTCTGGAGGGACTCATGGGATAGTGATTTAAGGGTCCCAACACTCGAGTACCGGGATAGTGGTTCAAGGGTCCCAACACATGAGTCCTGGAATAGAAATTTAGAGGACCCAACACTTGAGTCTAGGTCTAGTGATTTAAGGGTGCTAACAATTGATTCCTGGAATAGTGATTTGAGGGCCTCGTTACTTGAGTCCTGAGATAGTAATGTAACGTCCCCGCACTTGATTCCTGGGATAGCAAACTACGTATCTTAACAACTAAAATCCCCTGGTATAATAAATTAAGTGTCCCATCACCTAAAGTGCTGGGATAGTGAATTGAGTATCCAAACACCCGAAGTCCTGGGAGAGTAAATTGAGTATCCCAGCATCTTAAGTCCTGTGATAGTGAATTGAATATCCCAACACCAAGACAGGGACTGCAAAAACCATTAAGGGTTATTAAATAGCTCCGGTGTGAACGGAAACAATACAAGGATTAACACTTTTTAATTCGGATTGCGGAATAGATATTAGACTGGAAATGATTTAACAAGTTTGGATATTTAGGAGCATTGGAGGCTTCCGTATGCTTTGACTACATTTATATTAACACCTGTACATGGTCAGAATTGTAATTGAAAGAAACTTTGCAATTAAACGTCATGAAGAGAACAAGAGTGTCGTTACCGGAAAGGAGAGGGGTAGGGCAAAAAACATTAGGCTAAATGTCAACACAAAAGAGGCAAACACCTACACAGGCAAACCAAGAATTTTGAGGAACTTTTAAGTTAATAAGGTCAACACTTGAAGTAACAAGGATCTGAAGACTGAAAAAAAATTGAATAAACAAAAGAATGTGCCCGCCACGGCAATTGATCCCGCGACGCCAGAGCAGAGCATAGATAGAATTGAACCAAAAACGACGGAAACGACACCAATGCCAAGTATAGAAGAACAGGTAACAAAAACAATTGAGTTCATACCAATAAGCAATGGAGACAAAATCACTAACAATACACCGGACACAAAAAAGACGATTCACAAACGAGGAGAACATCATTCACGCAGAAGTTTGCGGCAATGGTCGGAATAAAACCGGAAGAAAACGAGGAGGTGACAACAGTAACCGATAAAGCAAAAACTTTGGTACATTTTCCGCAATAAAAACAGAAGTTGACCAGGAGAAGGAGCAAGCCATATAGGGAACAACGGATCACCAAGATAGGCAAGCAGCAGAATCGAAAACACCCAAGATAGGCAAGCAGCAGAATCGGAAACACCCTTTGTGTTAGGGAACTTGATTTGAAAGTTGGAACAGATGGACAGAAAGCTTAAGTCAAGCGAGGAGGATCGCCAGTTATTAAAGAAGGAACTTCGACAAAACAAAAATGAGAATCTGGACAACTACTTCAACTTAGCGAGGGCAGCTCAAGAGAAGCTACAACAGATTATAAACAAGGCGGAGACAACAGACAAGGAACGAGAGAAACATATCCAGAAAGATACGGAGATAATGAAAAACTGTATGAGACCGTAAATGATTAGCTATGTGAACTAAGGAAAAGAAAGGACATGATGAGCAGAGACCAAGCATAGAGCTGTTGTGCCATAAAATCCGAATTGCATGAACTCTTGAGAATCTCTATTGCACAAGAGAAAACGGTATCAGACAAAACAGAAAAGCAACCCGGAACAAGGGTGGACTTTGTGAAACCTCAACGCAAGGAACAGAAATCCACACCACTAATCAGCTCAACAACAGCATAGGAGCAGGGGTGACTAAAATGGCTACAAAAGGAGGGGTGCCGAACTCCACGGGGATACAAAGGGATTCGGGGCACACACGAGGAAACACCTGATGCCATAGCATGGGCAAATACTTGCGAAATGATGAACAGGCCACTTGAAACATTCGCCAGAAGGATCACAGAGTCGTGTGATAGAGGAAGAGGTAAATCGAGAAAGACCTTCAAGAAGGCAAAGGAATTCAAAGACGACTCGGATGGTGGGTTGGGGTAATGAGACTACATCTTGCGCAAGACAACTTGAATGATTTAAGACAGGAATGTCCAGTAATGCTAAGCAATCTGGAGGGCGCGGTACTGGTTTGTGTGGTAACCAAGAAGGAAGAGTAACGTGACAAGTTGTTGGTGGAGAATCTAGATGAGGCAGATCATTTTGTTTTAGGCATAGATTTTATTAGGAATTTTGATGTATTGATTCATCTTAACGATGCGATGATCAGGATTCGAAATCTGCAAAGCAAGTACGTAATTAAACCGGTAAAACTGATAACGGCGAAATATGATAAAGATCCCGTTTTTTTAGGAAGGGTTGAAAGCTTACGAAGATGCAGTAATAATTTTGAGAATGAAGAACTAAAATAATTAAGTGACAATAAACAGCTATATAAAGTATCGAAATCGAATAGTCAAAGCGCTGCTATTTTATGAAGAACATTTTCGATCACCAAGAGTGGCCTCTGCGTCGATATATTGCTGGATACTCTTGATATACCGATCACGATCCAGAGTAACGGGAAGTAGGGATACGCACTGCCGGCAAAAACTAGATATGAAATGACTGAAAATGTGAAAAAGTTCTTGATTTTTTGAATCACAGGTACAAGGTTTGTATCTTGGGCAGATTTAAAAAAAATTTCATCAAGTCCTATAAAATCAATTAAGTCAGAATTAAGTCGGACTTTCGAGCTGTTTAAAATTTTACGGAAAGACCCACACAAGAGGAATTGGAAACGGTTAAACCAGTTTTGCCAGAATTGAACGAACATCTCGAAGCCATCAAGAACGTGCTAGATAGGAATCAGAATAATTTTTCTAGACATTGGGTGCTGTATTTTCGCTGAACATGAAATAGAACTAAAAGAATCGGCAGTAACGCACATCGAGGTGCGAGGCGCATGATCCCAAACAAACCAGATGGACTTAGAAAAAAGATAGAAACCTTACTAAAGTTTGATATGATAGAATTGTCCAAATCAACATGGGCGTGTGGAGTAGTGATGGCCCAAGAGAAAGATGATCAACTGAGTTTTTGTTGTGACTTTTAGTATTTTGCCTTTTATAAGTGTTAAAAAACTTGAAAAGAGAAAAAATTGGAATTAAAAAAAGTCTACCGTTCATTTAGTTTGGATTCACTTGTTTGTCAAAACTATACCTTAAAACGAATTATCATTTTTTACTCTACTGTTTTGTTATTTCGGTGGGAAAAGATTGAATTTTTCAGCTGTTTTCTTTGAAAAAAGTCAAATACAGTTTTTTGTTTGTTTTTGAAAAAGGTTTTCTTTTTGTTTGTTTTTTGATCAGAAACGAATTTGATTAGAAATGTTTTTTTTGCCAATTTTCGATACGTTTTTGAAGATTTTTTTTTAAATGTTTTCAATTTTTTGTACTATTTTTCTTAAGTTTGATGCCGAAAAAATCAACGCAGAGTAAATGAGTTCAACCTGATCCATCAAAAAAGATAACTTCCCCAACTTTGATAATTCTTTGTACTTGTTTTTGCAATTATTTATGATTTTGGTAATTCCTGAATCTGAACTCCGTCACGTTGAAGGATGCTTATCCCATACCTAGAATAGTTTAAAGTCTTTCAAAGTTGGGGGATGCGAAATTTTCCACGACCCTTGATTTGCAGTAGGCTTTTTGGCAGGTGCCGCTTAGGAAACAAGGGCAAAACGGAAATGCTTGCGAGCTGGGAGTTTTCCGATGTAAGTGGATGCCATTTGGCTGTTGCAACCCGACATCCACATTTCGGCGACTGATGGCTCATGCACTGACCAGCATGACAAGGAAATAGGCAACCTGGTAATGTGTTACGTGGATGACGTGGTGGTTGCAACACCTACCCTGGAGGATCACATCGATCGATAGATGAGGTATTCGCATACATGAAGAGAGCTGGATTGAGATGGAAGCCCTCGAAATGTGAGATTCTGAAGGACTCTATAAAAAAAACCTGGGAGGATGATAGACAAACATGGCATCCGACCCGACGAGACCCAGACGCAGTAGAGGCTGTACTGACCTGAAAATTGCCAAAACTGAGCACCAGTTGATGAGCTTTTTGGATTTTGCGAGTTACTACAGAGAGTCGATGAAGGGCTCTGCGGTTAAATTATATCCAATGCAACAACTCATGAGGCACAAGGGCAAGAATTTCATGTGGAAGATTGTGATTGTCTTGAGACTAATAGCCTACATAAGCAAAGTCTTGCTCAAAACGTACTGAATTTACCAAAGCTACATCGGGATATGGATAGTACGGCTTGATAGTTATAATATGATAACTGAGCATAGGACGAAAGATAAGCTCCAAAAGGCCGGTAACTTGAGCAAGAAAAGGTAACTCTACAAGAGGCAATTTTAAATGGAGGCTGACAGGCCTGAGATAAAGGATAGATTCTCATTCATGGAAAAGGAAACGTACAATAGCCTACCGCTCACGAGATGGCTCGATAAGTCAGGCAAACCGATAGAAGACCACTTCGAATTACCTACTGAGCATCGGGAAACAACAATTCTGAAAAGACAATCCGGGATGCCGGTGGAAACCCTGCTCCAGTCAAAAATGGTCAGAGAGACGCTGAAAGCGAAAGGTTACGACCTAGACGAACTTGAAACAGGGAAGAAAACGGTGGGCCAGAATTTGACGAGATTGCTTGAGAACCTGGCCAATGACAAACACGTGGTCTCAACCAGAATAAATGATGAAACAGAAAGCCCAAGAATGAGAAGTATAGAGGTACCATGTGACAAAATTTCACTGGAAGCCGAGGATCTAGAGAAAAAATTGGTGTTACAAGCACTAATTGAGATTATTCCGGAGGAGATACTCAAGCAACGGTACGGAGAAAAAAAGTGTCGTTTAAAGAGGAAGTTGAAGGAGTGGATGCCAAGATTCCGGGGAGTGGTTGCCAAATGAGAAGGAAGGTGCGTCAGAAGAATGGGGCGAAGATTAAGTGGAAAGTGAAGGTGAGCAAGACAGCCTCTGAACGATAGTAGCGGAAGAAAACAGAAGGAATCAGAACAGGGAATTGCAGACCGATCCAGCTCGGATCAACATGACATGAACAGAGAAAAAGAGCTGGGGATGATAGCGGTGTCATGAAAGTAATTCAGGGAAATATCGTGCCCTCCAAACATCAAGACGAATCTAGAGCCGGAAAATGATAGGAAGGTCTTCAGAAGGATCGTATGCGTCAAGCTTAGGGACGATATCATCAAACTGGGAGAACTGAACGGACAAATGATGGCACTGAAGGAGCATTTCATGGCGAGGAACAGTCTATCGGACTTGATACGAGCACAGAAAAACCACAAAATGATGAGCATTTTAGTCAAATGGATCCGAAAAGTGGATCCTAAATGAAAAAAGGAGATTTGGAGGAGGACAGCTGCAAAATCTTGATCCAGTTCTACAAAGAACGTAACGACTTACTCTGCCACACAGCAGACGGTGTGGTGGATTGCAGGAGAAGAGATGAGTAGAAAACTTTGCACAAACATAATCTCATCAAATTACCGCAGCTAAATCAAACAGAAATGCTGTTCAGATCAAATGATCAGATTGGACATGAAGGAATAGACAAATGCAACAAAGACTTTTGCGTAGATTTGATTGGCCAGGGTTGAGGGTAGCTTGCGAGAGGTTGGTCAACGCATGATTGTCGTGTCTACAAGTGAAAGACCCAAGGAAGATGAATTTCCCTCTCAAAACGGTGGAAAGCTCAGAACTCAACGAGATTGTTTAGATAGAACATCAAAAGATCTGCATGACAAATTCGGGATATAACCAGATACTAGTAATCATAGATCATTTCACGAAACTAGCGGAAGCAGTACCCTGTCAGACTGCCTCGGCAGAATTCACATGTGACCACTTGATCACGGTAGGGTTGTCCGATGACTTTTCAATCGTGCAATGGGATGGCCTTCATTGGAGACCTGACAAAAGATCTCATGAGAAGATCTCACATTGACCCAGCACATTCGTACTCGACGAATCATCATCCACAGACGAATGGCCTGGTGGAAAGGCAAAAGTAATCGCTAGTGGAATATGCTAAGGGTATGTTGCTCGAGATATATGACGGACTGGGATAAAAAGTTGGCGCATGTGGTGGGAGCGTTTTTTAGCCCACAACTTTCAACAACTGGGATCAGCCCTTTCATGATGCTAACAGGCAGGGAGAGTGCAACGACCCTAATGTTCTTCTACCCACAATACCTAGGACAGAAGACGTTACTACAAGCCTATGTGAGAGAAGCAATCAGGAGACAACAGGAATTGAACGAATTATGCAGAAGTATTACAGCCCAAGCACAGATAAGACAACGGGGGAAATATGACCAGAAAATATTTCAAGCGAAATTCTATGCTGTGGAAAAAATGTCTGGTTGTTCCAGAATGCCATAGCTTCAAAATTAAATAAGAAGTTATTGAAGAAATTGAGAGGACCATTCATGATAACAGATGTGCACCAGCAAAGTAGATTCTACCGCTTGAGCACAGGGTGCGCCGCGCACAATGAGAATCTGAAGCCTCATGTCCCATCACCGGGAAATTAGTGCGTACAACAAAACATGAAGGTCATGAGTATCAGTATAATGTAGTGGAACCGGCATGCGAGGTGAATGAAAATTGCACCACGGAGAAAAATGATGACAACGAGAGAGTATGGACGACATTGAAAAGGTAGAGTTCGGCTCGGACAAAGGCTCTTTCGTAAAAGAGTTCTGGAAAGAATCAGAGCAGAACGAAGTGCCGAAACGGGCAGAACCAGATATGCCCATGACGATGGAAACAAGGAGGGGCGGGCGCAAAAAGACAAGTCTGGGATAAAACACGTATGGCGATGACTTCTTGATTGAAAAAACAAAGCCAGAGGAGATCGGAGCAGATATGGAGAGAATGGGCGATCTGGTGGCAGATGAAGATATCATTGTCCTTGATGACAGATCATCAAGGACAATGAGCACTACTGGCAGGAGGTCCATACCGTGCCAGAAAAGGAGGTGGACCTAGAAAAATTCGAGATAGAAAGAAGGAAGAACATAAACTTGAGATTCTATAGTGGATACATGGTCTGCAGGCCGACGAGAGGTAAACACAAAGCATATAACAAGTAGATACAACGGCAGGGAAACGCGTAAGATGAAGGAACTCGTTGTTTGGTTGGATGGAGACAGACCGATCATTAGACATACCACCCGGCAACTTGATTACATTAGCAAACAGCACTCAACAACTTGGATCAGTCTTTTCATGAGGCTAACAGGCAGGGAGAGAGCAATGCCACTGACGTTCTACTACCTAGAATACGAAGTGCAGTAGATGTCACCCCAAGCCTATGTTAAAGAAGCAATCAAGTGACAATGTGATTCGAACGAGTTATGCTGAAGGAATACAGCCCATGCATAGATGAGACAACAGAGGAAGTACGATGAGAAATTTTGTCAAGCAAAACCTTATACAGTGGGACAAAATGTCTGGGTTTTCCAGAATAACGTACCTCCAAAATGGGCAAAGAAGTTAGTAAGGAAAGGGAGAGTAGCGTTCATGATAATAGAGGTGTACCAGCAGGGTAAATACTATCGCTTGAGCACAGAGCGCGCCGCTCACTATGAGAATCTGAAGCCTCATAACTCATCACCGGAAGATTGTTGCGTGCCACAAATCATGAAAGGACATGAGTATATAGTAGTGTAACCGGCATAAGAGGTGAATGAGAAAGGCAACATAGAGAAAAATGATGGGATCGAGAGCATGATTATTGAAGACTATGAAAAGGTAGAGGTCGGTTCGGACGAAGGCTCTTTGTACAATAGGACTGGAAAGAACCAGAGCAGAACTAGGTGTCGAAATGAACAGAACCAGATATGCCGTTGGCGATGGAAACAAGGAGGGGCGGGCGATTAAATACAACTCTGAGGAACGACATGTATGTCGACGACTTCTTGATTGACAAAAAAGCAAGACGAGATAGGATCAGATGTGGTGAGGTTTGGCGACATGTTGGCAGATGAAGAGTGGCAGATCATCAACGACAATGAGCACTCGTGGCAGGAGGACCATACCGTGCCAGAAAATGTCGTGGTTCCAGAACGGGGCGAGATAGAAAAAAGGAAAACACAAACTTGAGGATTCTAGAGCGGATACTGGTCTGCAGGCCAACGAGAAGGGAACACAAAGCATCCAACAAGTGGATACATCAGCAGGGAAAAGCGAAAGAGGAAGGAACTCGTTGTTTGGTTGGACGGCGACAGACCGACCTTTAGATATACCACCCGGCAACTTGAGTCCAGCACCATAGACGGGAACGTCGATAAGTAATTTTGTCCGGGGAGTGGGGTAGGACTTACTCACACCAAAAAAGCAATGATAAAGAAACTCAGGGAAATGAGAGAAACTAACAGACTGGCGCTGGATCGGGAAGAAATTGAGCCTACCATTGGAGGAAATTTCAAGACCAAGTTTGAAATACCAAATGAGTATTCGGAAATCATCCTAATCACCGAGAGTGACTTTATCTTGTCGAACAGGACCGGTGCAATGTGCATATCAACAGAATTTGCCTATCAGCTAGTTGAAAGAGGGATAAAAGAAGAGTCAATGCCAGTCTACGATCCAAATAGTGGCAGAATGAAACCCATTAACTATACGCCACCCAGCACGTGGTGTTCGTAGAAACATAAAAAAATGTTACACCTACACAAGAAGTACTATTTGAGTATTGCCTGAGTCTCGTGTGGATATAAGGTTCTTCAGTTAGAGTCTGGATCTTGAATGGGTACTTGGGTCTTGAGCTAGGTAAAGAGGCAGCCTGCAACCGGAAGATAGGTTTTAGTACAATTGGCATGACAATCGAAACAAATTTTATCTAAATCATATGGTGCTAAAACATAAATGGATCCACATGGTTTTAATACCTAACTGAATCATTTTCTTAGAGATTGTACAAACAACGCTTCAAAGGTACAAAGGGGGTTAGTTTAGATTTTCATGACAAAAAAAAAACATTTTCTTCAGGATTGATCAGGGTAATTCGTTAGTATTGATCTGGTAAAAGCTAGTTTGTGGTATTGATCTGGTAAAGTTGTATCACGCGTATTTAACAAGCGAGAAAATTTCTCGGGCATTACGAACCGAAAAAACGTCAACGGACCGTTTTTCGAAATCTGCGCTAGCAGCTTTGAAAAACCCACGCTCGATGAATTGTATAAACTCGTGAGGGAT
The DNA here is from genome assembly GCF_963678635.1 of Symsagittifera roscoffensis. Classification (NCBI taxonomy): domain Eukaryota; kingdom Metazoa; phylum Xenacoelomorpha; order Acoela; family Convolutidae; genus Symsagittifera; species Symsagittifera roscoffensis. The sequence goes on from NW_026970824.1 coordinate 329,098, forward strand.
CTTGATCACACGCAAGTGGTTGAGAGGCTGGCAGCGATAAAACTGGAGTCCCAAGGAGAATACAGGGAGTCGGTGATTGATGGTGGGCGACACTTTGGACGGGATCTCTAATCAAAAACAGTCTAGGTGGCTGTCCTGGAACATCGATGTAGACTTGAGGGGATTCGATCTGGCAAGAAATCCAGGCTTGAGCAATACGATGGGATATGGCGCTGGGGATTTTCCCCTCCCGACCAGGCCGACAACGATGTCTCGAACCTAGTCCAGTAGCAAGGCCTTATCCATGATACGTTCTCAAAAAATGGAAAAGACATATCCAGACCTCAGTAACATGAAGAGGAAACCGGAAACGGCTAATAGGTAAAAGAACTAGGCTAATCTTGATAGGGACAAAGCTATATTCCACAGGGATCACGCCGTGTTTGAGAAAGACAATGCGATACTTGAGAGGTAAATACTATCGCTTGAGCACAGAGCGCGCCGCTCACTATGAGAATCTGAAGCCTCATAACTCATCACCGGAAGATTGTTGCGTGCCACAAATCATGAAAGGACATGAGTATATAGTAGTGTAACCGGCATAAGAGGTGAATGAGAAAGGCAACATGGAGAAAAATGATGGGATCGAGAGCATGATTATTGAAGACTATGAAAAGGTAGAGGTCGGTTCGGACGAAGGCTCTTTGTACAATAGGACTGGAAAGAACCAGAGCAGAACTAGGTGTCGAAATGAACAGAACCAGATATGCCGTTGGCGATGGAAACAAGGAGGGGCGGGCGATTAAATACAACTCTGAGGAACGACATGTATGTCGACGACTTCTTGATTGACAAAAAAGCAAGACCAGATAGGATCAGATGTGGTGAGGTTTGGCGACATGTTGGCAGATGAAGAGTGGCAGATCATCAACGACAATGAGCACTCGTGGCAGGAGGACCATACCGTGCCAGAAAATGTCGTGGTTCCAGAACGGGGCGAGATAGAAAAAAGGAAAACACAAACTTGAGGATTCTAGAGCGGATACTGGTCTGCAGGCCAACGAGAAGGGAACACAAAGCATCCAACAAGTGGATACATCAGCAGGGAAAAGCGAAAGAGGAAGGAACTCGTTGTTTGGTTGGACGGCGACAGACCGACCTTTAGATATACCACCCGGCAACTTGAGTGCAGCACCATAGACGGGAACATCGATAAGTAATTTTGTCCGGGGAGTGGGGTAGGACTTACTCACACCAAAAAAGCAATGATAAAGAAACTCAGGGAAATGAGAGAAACTAACAGACTGGCGCTGGATCGGGAAGAAATTGAGCCTACCATTGGAGGAAATTTCAAGACCAAGTTTGAAATACCAAATGAGTATTCGGAAATCATCCTAATCACCGAGAGTGACTTTATCTTGTCGAACAGGACCGGTGCAATGTGCATATCAACAGAATTTGCCTATCAGCTAGTTGAAAGAGGGATAAAAGAAGAGTCAATGCCAGTCTACGATCCAAATAGTGGCAGAATGAAACCCATTAACTATACGCCACCCAGCACGTGGTGTTCGTAGAAACATAAAAAAATGTTACACCTACACAAGAAGTACTATTTGAGTATTGCCTGAGTCTCGTGTGGATATAAGGTTCTTCAGTTAGAGTCTGGATCTTGAATGGGTACTTGGGTCTTGAGCTAGGTAAAGAGGCAGCCTGCAACCGGAAGATAGGTTTTAGTACAATTGGCATGACAATCGAAACAAATTTTATCTAAATCATATGGTGCTAAAACATAAATGGATCCACATGGTTTTAATACCTAACTGAATCATTTTCTTAGAGATTGTACAAACAACGCTTCAAAGGTACAAAGGGGGTTAGTTTAGATTTTCATGACAAAAAAAAAACATTTTCTTCAGGATTGATCAGGGTAATTCGTTAGTATTGATCTGGTAAAAGCTAGTTTGTGGTATTGATCTGGTAAAGTTGTATCACGCGTATTTAACAAGCGAGAAAATTTCTCGGGCATTACGAACCGAAAAAACGTCAACAGACCGTTTTTCGAAATCTGCGCTAGCAGCTTTGAAAAACCCACGCTCGATGAATTGTATAAACTCGTGAGGGATCTTGATCACACGCAAGTGGTTGAGAGGCTGGCAGCGATAAAACTGGAGTCCCAAGGAGAATACAGGGAGTCGGTGATTGATGGTGGGCGACACTTTGGACGGGATCTCTAATCAAAAACAGTCTAGGTGGCTGTCCTGGAACATCGATGTAGACTTGAGGGGATTCGATCTGGCAAGAAATCCAGGCTTGAGCAATACGATGGGATATGGCGCTGGGGATTTTCCCCTCCCGACCAGGCCGACAACGATGTCTCGAACCTAGTCCAGTAGCAAGGCCTTATCCATGATACGTTCTCAAAAAATGGAAAAGACATATCCAGACCTCAGTAACATGAAGAGGAAACCGGAAACGGCTAATAGGTAAAAGAACTAGGATAATCTTGATAGGGACAAAGCTATATTCCACAGGGATCACGCCGTGTTTGAGAAAGACAATGCGATACTTGAGAGTGACTTGTTAAAGGCTGAGCGGGACCAAGCCCAAAAACTGCAAGAAAAAACAGTGAACTGTGACCAGATAAAAACAGAACTTGAGTGATCGCAGAGGAAAGTGTCCGCAAGTGGCATGGAATGAAAGAGTAAGGCAAGTATGAGTCTTGAGTTTGTCGGGTGCAGCAAGGCCACAGATGTTGGCATCACTAGAGATGCTGGAAGTGAGGAAGGTATACACGGTCACCTTGATGATAGGAACCAACAAGGTCTCTAGAGGCGAATCCAGGAAGAAGATGAGTTTGCCGGAGAAAGTGAAATGCCTTCTTGATTAGCTGAGAATCTAACTGGACCCCACAGTGTTGGCATCTAGTTGGTCCCTCACGAATTGCAGGGTTCCCTACATCATGATGCAAGACCAGATTGCAATGAGTATGAAATAGTGGCTGCGCCACATCAATGACATAAAAAGAGAAATACAGAAAAAGAGCCTCCTAACCTTGAAGCAGCTTGATGTCGCGCGAATGATAGAGGACTCCTTACTGCATGGCTCATCCTCGGATGGCATCCACTTTGATATGGCTAAGGGCGTGGAGTGGTTCAACGGTGTCTCCCAAAGACACATCAATATTCTAGAGTCAAACAAACCTGCTGGAGACTGGCCAGTTAACCTTTGGTCCATCCCCGAGACCCTCCTTTTTCTCGATCAGAACAGTGAGCGACCGATTGGGAGGAATCATTGATTCTAGGGGAATTTTTTTGAGCAGCAGGAGTAGGCAGCCAGGTCCAAAACCCTTGGTGAAGGACGAGATGGAGACTTCCACTCCATAAAGTTCAGTGGTGTCGTTACTAGAGATAGTGGAAAAAAATAAGATCAACAAGGCATTGGCAGGAGTCATTAGAGAAGCGAACAAAGCCATGTATCTCGATAGAGTGAGTGAGAAACCTGGATCGTGAGGACCTGACCTGCAGGCAGGAGCTAATGGAGTTCTTGGAACTCAAGAGTCTGTCGCACGAGGATCTAAGTAACCACTTTTGCGTGGATTGGCTAAAGGCACATAAGAGTCTGTCGCACGAGGATCTAAGTAACCACTTTTGCGTGGATTGGCTAAAGGCACATGAAGCGCCTTTTTCTCGAGACAAGACTTTAGAGGCAGCGGACCTGCCCGGAATTCCGTGGAGATCGGTTTTTGGTCCAGTCAACTACCAGGCTCTCAAGGAGTTTGGGAGCTCAGGCCTCATTGTAGAACACGTAAGCACCGCACGAGAATCGTCAGAATCAGATTGGCAATTCCTGCGCAGTCGAGAGTTGTAGAGAAACTTTTTGAGCCGAAGAGATTGAGACTATCTGATACTGCGTACATGGGTCCAAAATTGTGGGAAGATCCACGATGTAGAAACTCTTACAGAACTTCACAGCTAGCTAAAACACTGGCAGTCTATGATCGCTCAGCTCCTGGAGCAGCGAGAGTAATCATCGTAGGGGGATCGGACTACGATAGAACATCTCCAAATTTATTTCGACCAGAAACGTTGATGTTAGTGCTGCCAGGGGCGGAACTGAATCAGATGTTGACTCTAATAGTGGTAATGAAGTCGGAAACGCCTTGTAAACCGAGTTGCTGTTTTTCGAGGGGATGCACAATCATTTGTATGCGGCAGGAATGCATGAGCCCTTGAGAAGCGGAGAATAGACGCAGAAGAAGATTTGGGATGCAATTCAGACGCTGTTTGCCTCAATGATTGGAGTTGGTGGCTTTTGATTGGGTTCGAAGACAAAGGTGGTGTTCGCTTCATCACAAGGCTACTCAAGCATGCGCCCCGCTCTCCAATTTGTGTATGCAAGATTAGTCTTGATAGCGGAGGGCAGTGGGTAGCTCCTAAGCTAGAAATCGAGCCGGTGAATTTGAGAATATAAAATCAAACCTTACCATATCATATCATATCATATCATATCATATCATATCATATCATATCATATCATATCATATCATATCATATCATGTCATATCTTATCATATCATATCAAATCCAATCATACCATATCTCATCATATCACATCATATCATATCATATCCGATCAAATCATATCTCATCATATCATATCATATCATATCAAATCATATCATATCATATCAGATCTTATCATATCATATCATATCATATCTCATCATATCATATCATATCATATCATATCATATCATATCATATATATCATATCATATCATATCAAATCAAATCATATCATATCAGATCTTATCATATCATGTTATATCTCATCATATCATATCATATATATCATATCATATCATATCAAATCATATCATATCACATCATATCATATCATATCATATCATATCATATCATATCAGATCTTATCATATCATGTTATATCTCATCATATCATATCAGATCATATCATTTCAAATCATATCATATCATATCATATCAAATCATATAATATCAAACCATACCATATCATATCATTTCAG
>NW_026970825.1:0-96233 GCF_963678635.1 Symsagittifera roscoffensis
CCTCATGATAAAATCTTTTTTCTGATTTCAACTTTTTAAGTGGAATAGACTTAATTCTAGTTGATTGTTACAGTTATTTTGCTGATTGGTTTTGGTGTCAATAAGAATTCAACTTTTCATTTTCTCTTGTGCGTTGAACTGAGTTTTTTTGCTTTCTTGTGTTTGATACAATTATGATGAAAAAATCGCCTCAGTTTGAGACCTCATGATAATAATATATTTCTGATTAAGACGTCTCCCTTTTAACGAATGTTTATTTCAAGTTTTTTTCATTTAATTTTTATGTTCCACTTGTTGAATTATTTGTCGACAGTTGCCATACACTTTTTTCACTTCTTTACTGCCTTGAATGGATTTTTTGTTGTGTTACACTTAATTTTTCGTATATGATGAAAACATCGCCCCAGTCTGAGACTTCATGATAACATCTTTTTCTGATTTAGACGTCTCACTTTTAATAATTACTTAATAAGTGTTTTTTTTTTCAAATAATTTTTATGTTCTACTTGTTGAATCATTTTGTCGTCAGTTGCCGTACACTTTTTCTCCAATTCTTTAATGCATCGGACTGAGTTTATGTTGCGTTACACTTAATTTTTCATAAATGATGAAAACATCGCCCCAGTCTGAGACCTCATGATATTATCATTTTTCTGATTTCAACTTTTTAAATGGAGTAGACTTAATTCTAGTTGATTGTTACAGTTATTTTGCTGATTGGTTTTGGTGTCAATAAGAATTCAACTTTTCATTTTCTCTTGTGCGTTGAACGGAGTTTTTTTGCTTTCTTGTGTTTTATACAATTATGATGAAAAAATCGCCCCAGTTTGAGACCTCATGATAATATATATTTCTGATTAAGACGTCTCCCTTTTAACGAATGTTTATTTCAAGTTTTTTTCATTTAATTTTTATGTTCCACTTGTTGAATTATTTGTCGACAGTTGCCATACACTTTTTTCACTTCTTTACTGCCTTAAATGGATTTTTTGTCGTGTTACACTTAATTTTTCGTATATGATGAAAACATCGCCCCAGTCTGAGACTTCATGATAACATCTTTTTCTGATTTAGACGTCTCACTTTTAATAATTAATCAATAAGTGTTTTTTTTTCAAACAATTTTTATGTTCTACTTGTTGAATCATTTTGTCGTCAGTTGCCGTACACTTTTTCTCCAATTCTATAATGCATCGGACTGAGTTTATGTTGCGTTACACTTAATTTTTCATAAATGATGAAAACATCGCCCCAGTCTGAGACCTCATGATATTATCATTTTTCTGATTTCAACTTTTTAATTGAAATAGACTTAATTCTAGTTGATTGTTACAGTTATTTTGCTGATTGGTTTTGGTGTCAATAAGAATTCAACTTTTCATTTTCTCTTTTGCGTTGAACTGAGTTTTTTTGCTTTCTTGTGTTTTATACAATTATGATGAAAAAATCGCCCCAGTTTGAGACCTCATGATAATAATATATTTCTGATTAAGACGTCTCCCTTTTAACAAATGTTTATTTCAAGTTTTTTTCATTTAATTTTTATGTTCCACTTGTTGAATTATTTGTCGACAGTTGCCATACACTTTTTTCACTTCTTTACTGCCTTAAATGGATTTTTCGTCGTGTTACACTTAATTTTTCGTATATGATGAAAACATCGCCCCAGTCTGAGACTTCATGATAACATCTTTTTCTGATTTAGACGTCTCACTTTTAATAATTAATCAATAAGTGTTTTTTTTTTCAAATAATTTTTATGTTCTACTTGTTGAATCATTTTGTCGTCAGTTGCCGTACACTTTTTCTCCAATTCTTTAATGCATCGGACTGAGTTTATGTTGCGTTACACTTAATTTTTCATAAATGATGAAAACATCGCCCCAGTCTGAGACCTCATGATATTATCATTTTTCTGATTTCAACTTTTTAATTGAAATAGACTTAATTCTAGTTGATTGTTACAGTTATTTTGCTGATTGGTTTTGGTGTCAATAAGAATTCAACTTTTCATTTTCTCTTTTGCGTTGAACTGAGTTTTTTTGCTTTCTTGTGTTTTATACAATTATGATGAAAAAATCGCCCCAGTTTGAGACCTCATGATAATAATATATTTCTGATTAAGACGTCTCCCTTTTAACAAATGTTTATTTCAAGTTTTTTTCATTTAATTTTTATGTTCCACTTGTTGAATATTTTGTCGATAGTTGCCATACACTTTTTTCACTTCTTTACTGCCTTAAATGGATTTTTTGTTGTGTTACACTTAATTTTTCGTATATGATGAAAACATCGCCCCAGTCTGAGACTTCATGATAACATCTTTTTCTGATTTAGACGTCTCACTTTTAATAATTAATCAAAAAGTGTTTTTTTTTTCAAATAATTTTTATGTTCTACTTGTTGAATCATTTTGTCGTCAGTTGCCGTACACTTTTTCTCCAATTCTTTAATGAATCGGACTGAGTTTATGTTGCATTACACTTAATTTTTCATAAATGATGAAAACATCGCCCCATTCTGAGACCTCATGATATTATCATTTTTCTGATTTCAACTTTTTAAGTGGAATAGACTTAATTCTAGTTGATTGTTACAGTTATTTTGCTGATTGTTTTTGGTGTCAATAAGAATTCAACTTTTCATTTTCTCTTGTGCGTTGAACTGAGTTTTTTTGCTTTCTTGTGTTTTATACAATTATGATGAAAAAATCGCCCCAGTTTGAGACCTCATGATAATAATATATTTCTGATTAAGACGTCTCCCTTTTAACAAATGTTTATTTCAAGTTATTTTCATTTAATTTTTATGTTCCACTTGTTGAATTATTTGTCGACAGTTGCCATACACGTTTTTCTATTCTTTACTGCCTTAAACGGATTTTTTGTTGTTACACTTAATTTTTCGTTCATGATGAAAACATCGCCCCAGTCTGAGACTTCATGATAACATCTTTTTCTGATTTAGACGTCTCCACTTAACAAATATTTAATTAGAGTTTTTTCAAATAATTTTTATGTTCTACTTGTTGAATCATTTTGTCGTCAGTTGCCGTACACTTTTTCTCCAATTCTTTAATGCATCGGACTGAGTTTCTGTTGCGTTACACTTAATTTTTCATATATGATGAAAACATCGCCCCAGTTTGAGACCTCATGATAATTTAATTTTTCTGATTTCAACTTTTTACGTGGAATAGACTTAATTCTAGTTGATTGTTACAGTTATTTTGCTGATTGGTTTTGGTGTCAATAAGAATTCAACTTTTCATTTTCTCTTTTGCGTTGAACTGAGTTTTTTTGCTTTCTTGTGTTTTATACAATTATGATGAAAAAATCGCCCCAGTTTGAGACCTCATGATATTAATATATTTCTGATTAAGACGTCTCCCTTTTAACAAATGTTTATTTCATGTTTTTTTCATTTAATTTTTATGTTCCACTTGTTGAATATTTTGTCGATAGTTGCCATACACTTTTTTCACTTCTTTTCTGCCTTAAATGGAATTTTTGTTGTGTTACACTTAATTTTTCGTATATGATGAAAACATCGCCCCAGTCTGAGACTTCATGATAACATCTTTTTCTGATTTAGACGTCTCACTTTTAATAATTAATCAAAAAGTTTTTTTTTTTTCAAATAATTTTTATGTTCTACTTGTTGAATCATTTTGTCGTCAGTTGCCGTACACTTTTTCTCCAATTCTTTAATGCATCGGACTGAGTTTATGTTGCGTTACACTTAATTTTTCATATATGATGAAAACATCGCCCCAGTTTGAGACCTCATGATAAATTAATTTTTCTGATTTCAACTTTTTACGTGGAATAGACTTAATTCTAGTTGATTGTTACAGTTATTTTGCTGATTGGTTTTGGTGTCAAAAAGAATTCAACTTTTCATGTTCTCTTGTGCGTTGAACTGAGTTTTTTTGCTTTCTTGTATTTTATACAATTATGATGAAAAAATCGCCCCAGTTTGAGACCTCATGATAATAGTATATTTCTGATTCAGACGTCTCCCTTTTAACAAATGTTTATTTCAAGTTATTTTCATTTAATTTTTATGTTCCACTTGTTGAATTATTTGTCGACAGTTGCCATACACTTTTTTCTATTCTTTACTGCCTTAAACGGATTTTTTGTTGTGTTACACTTAATTTTTCGTTCATGATGAAAACATCGCCCCAGTCTGAGACTTCATGATAACATCTTTTTCTGATTTAGACGTCTCACTTAACAAATATTTAATTAGAGTTTTTTCAAATAATTTTTATGTTCTGCTTGTTGAATCATTTTGTCGTCAGTTGCCGTACACTTTTTCTCCAATTCTTTAATGCATCGGACTGAGTTTATGTTGCGTTACACTTAATTTTTCATATATGATGAAAACATCGCCCCAGTTTGAGACCTCATGATAAATTAATTTTTCTGATTTCAACTTTTTACGTGGAATAGACTTAATTCTAGTTGATTGTTACAGTTATTTTGCTGATTGGTTTTGGTGTCAAAAAGAATTCAACTTTTCATGTTCTCTTGTGCGTTGAACTGAGTTTTTTTGCTTTCTTGTATTTTATACAATTATGATGAAAAAATCGCCCCAGTTTGAGACCTCATGATAATAGTATATTTCTGATTAAGACGTCTCCCTTTTAATAAATGTTTATTTCAAGTTTTTTTCATTTAATTTTTATGTTCCACTTGTTGAATTATTTGTCGACAGTTGCCATACACTTTTTTCACTTCTTTACTGCCTTGAATGGATTTTTTGTTGTGTTATACTTAATTTTTCGTATATGATGAAAACATCGCCCCAGTCTGAGACTTCATGATAACATCTTTTTCTGATTAAGACGTCTCCCTTTTAATAAATGTTTATTTCAAGTTTTTTTCATTTAATTTTTATGTTCCACTTGTTGAATTATTTGTCGACAGTTGCCATACACTTTTTTCACTTCTTTACTGCCTTAAACGGATTTTTTGTTGTGTTACACTTAATTTTTCCTTCATGATTAAAACATCGCCCCAGTCTGAGACTTCATGATAACATCTTTTTCTGATTTAGACGTCTCACTTAACAAATATTTAATTAGAGTTTTTTCAAATACTTTTTATGTTCTACTTGTTGAATCATTTTGTCGTCAGTTGCCGTACACTTTTTCTCCAATTCTTTGATGCATCGGACTGAGTTTATGTTGCGTTACACTTAATTTTTCATATATGATGAAAACATCGCCCCAGTTTGAGACCTCATGATAATTTAATTTTTCTGATTTCAACTTTTTACGTGGAATAGACTTAATTCTAGTTGATTGTTACAGTTATTTTGCTGATTGGTTTTGGTGTCAAAAAGAATTCAACTTTTCATGTTCTCTTGTGCGTTGAACTGAGTTTTTTTGCTTTCTTGTATTTTATACAATTATGATGAAAAAATCGCCCCAGTTTGAGACCTCATGATAATAGTATATTTCTGATTAAGACGTCTCCCTTTTAATAAATGTTTATTTCAAGTTTTTTTCATTTAATTTTTATGTTCCACTTGTTGAATTATTTGTCGACAGTTGCCATACACTTTTTTCACTTCTTTACTGCCTTGAATGGATTTTTTGTTGTGTTACACTTAATTTTTCGTATATGATGAAAACATCGCCCCAGTCTGAGACTTCATGATAACATCTTTTTCTGATTTAGACGTCTCACTTTTAATAATTAATCAATAAGTGTTTTTTTTTCAAATAATTTTTATGTTCTACTTGTTGAATCATTTTGTCGTCAGTTGCCGTACAATTTTTCTCCGATTTTTTAATGCATCGGACTGAGTTTATGTTGCGTTACACTTAATTTTTCATATATGATGAAAACATCGCCCCAGTCTGAGACCTCATGATAATATCATTTTTCTGATTTCAACTTTTTAGGTGGATAGATTTAATTCTAGTTGATTGTTACAGTTATTTTGCTGATTGGTTTTGGTGTCAATAAGAATTCAACTTTTCATTTTCTCTTGTGCGTTGAACTGAGTTTTTTTGCTTTCTTGTGTTTTATACAATTATGATGAAAAAATCGCCCCAGTTTGAGACCTCATGATAATAATATATTTCTGATTAAGACGTCTCCCTTTGAAAAAAATGTTTATTTCAAGTTATTTTCATTTAATTTTTATGTTCCACTTGTTGAATTATTTGTCGACAGTTGCCATACAATTTTTTCTATTCTTTACTGCCTTAAACGGATTTTTTGTTGTGTTACACTTAATTTTTCGTTCATGATGAAAACATCGCCCCAGTCTGAGACTTCATGATAACATCTTTTTCTGATTTAGTCGTCTCACTTTTAATAATTAATCAATAAGTGTTTTTTTTTTCAAATAATTTTTATGTTCTACTTGTTGAATCATTTTGTCGTCAGTAACCGTACACTTTTCTCCAATTCTTTAATGCATCGGACTGAGTTTATGTTGCGTTACACTTCATTTTTCATATATGATGAAAACGTCGCCCCAGTTTGAGACCTCATGATAATTTAATTTTTCTGATTTCAACTTTTTACGTGGAATAGACTTAATTCTAGTTGATTGTTACAGTTATTTTGCTGATTGGTTTTGGTGTCAAAAAGAATTCAACTTTTCATGTTCTCTTGTGCGGTGAACTGAGTTTTTTTGCTTTCTTGTATTTTATACAATTATGATGAAAAAATCGCCCCAGTTTGAGACCTCATGATAATAGTATATTTCTGATTAAGACGTCTCCCTTTTAATAAATGTTTATTTCAAGTTTTTTTCAATTAATTTTTATGTTCCACTTGTTGAATTATTTGTCGACAGTTGCCATACACTTTTTTCACTTCTTTACTGCCTTGAATGGATTTTTTGTTGTGTTACACTTAATTTTTCGTATATGATGAAAACATCGCCCCAGTCTGAGACTTCATGATAACATCTTTTTCTGATTTAGACGTCTCACTTTTAATAATTAATCAATAAGTGTTTTTTTTTTCAAATAATTTTTATGTTCTACTTGTTGAATCATTTTGTCGTCAGTTGCCGTACACTTTTTCTCCAATTCTTTAATGCATCGGACTGAGTTTATGTTGCGTTACACTTAATTTTTCATATATGATGAAAACATCGCCCCAGTCTGAGACCTCATGATAATATCATTTTTCTGATTTCAACTTTTTAGGTGGATAGACTTAATTCTAGTTGATTGTTACAGTTATTTTGCTGATTGGTTTTGGTGTCAATAAGAATTCAACTTTTCATTTTCTCTTGTGCGTTGAACTGAGTTTTTTTGCTTTCTTGTGTTTCATACAATTATGATGAAAAAATCGCCCCAGTTTGAGACCTCATGATAATAATATATTTCTGGTTAAGACGTCTCCCTTTTAACAAATGTTTATTTCAAGTTATTTTCATTTAATTTTTATGTTCCACTTGTTGAATTATTTGTCGACAGTTGCCATACACTTTTTTCTATTCTTTACTGCCTTAAACGGATTTTTTGTTGTGTTACACTTAATTTTTCGTTCATGATGAAAACATCGCCCCAGTCTGAGACTTCATGATAACATCTTTTTCTGATTTAGACGTCTCACTTAACAAATATTTAATTAGAGTTTTTTCAAATAATTTTTATATTCTACTTGTTGAATCATTTTATCGTCAGTTGCCGTACACTTTTCTCCAATTCTTTAATGCATCGGACTGAGTTTATGTTGCGTTACACTTAATTTTTCATATATGATGAAAACATCGCCCCAGTTTGAGACCTCATGATAATTTAATTTTTCTGATTTCAACTTTTTACGTGGAATAGACTTAATTCTAGTTGATTAATAGAGTTATTTTGCTGATTGGTTTTGGTGTCAAAAAGAATTCAACTTTTCATGTTCTCTTGTGCGTTGAACTGAGTTTTTTGCTTTCTTGTTTTTTATACAATTATGATGAAAAAATCGCCCCAGTTTGAGACCTCATGATAATAATATATTTCTGATTAAGACGTCTCCCTTTTAATAAATGTTTATTTCAAGTTTTTTTCATTTAATTTTTATGTTCCACTTGTTGAATTATTTGTCGACAGTTGCCATACACTTTTTTCACTTCTTTACTGCCTTGAATGGATTTTTTGTTGTTTCACTTAATTTTTCGTATATGATGAAAACATCGCCCCAGTCTGAGACTTCATGATAACATCTTTTTCTGATTTAGACGTCTCACTTAACAAATATTTAATTAGAGTTTTTTCAAATAATTTTTATATTCTTCTTGTTGAATCATTTTGTCGTCAGTTGCCGTACACTTTTCTCCAATTCTTTAATGCATCGGACTGAGTTTATGTTGCGTTACACTTAATTTTTCATATATGATGAAAACATCGTCCCAGTTTGAGACCTCATGATAATTTAATTTTTCTGATTTCAACTTTTTACGTGGAATAGACTTAATTCTAGTTGATTGTTACAGTTATTTTGCTGATTGGTTTTGGTGTCAAAAAGAATTCAACTTTTCATGTTCTCTTGTGCGTTGAACTGAGTTTTTTTGCTTTCTTGTATTTTTTTATACAATTATGATGAAAAAATCGCCCCAGTTTGAGACCTCATGATAATAGTATATTTCTGATTAAGACGTCTCCCTTTTAATAAATGTTTATTTCAAGTTTTTTTCAAATAATTTTTATGTTCTACTTGTTGAATCATTTTGTCGTCAGTTGCCGTACACTTTTTCTCCAATTCTTTAATGCATCGGACTGAGTTTATGTTGCGTTACACTTAATTTTTCATATATGATGAAAACATCGCCCCAGTTTGAGACCTCATGATAATTTAATTTTTCTGATTTCAACTTTTTACGTGGAATAGACTTAATTCTAGTTGATTGTTACAGTTATTTTGCTGATTGGTTTTGGTGTCAAAAAGAATTCAACTTTTCATGTTCTCTTGTGCGTTGAACTGAGTATTTTTGCTTTCTTGTATTTTATACAATTATGATGAAAAAATCGCCCCAGGATGAGACCTCATGATAAAAATATATTTCTGATTAAGACGTCTCCCTTTTAACAAATGTTTATTTCGGGTTATTTTCATTTAATTTTTATGTTCCACTTGTTGAATTATTTGTCGACAGTTGCCATACACTTTTTTCACTTCTTTACTGCCTTGAATGGATTTTTTGTTGTGTTACACTTAATTTTTCGTATATGATGAAAACATCGCCCCAGTCTGAGACTTCATGATAACATCTTTTTCTGATTTAGACGTCTCACCTTTAATAATTAATCAATAAGTGTTTTTTTTCAAATAATTTTTATGTTCTACTTGTTGAATCATTTTGTCGTCAGTTGCCGTACAATTTTTCTCCAATTTTTTAATGCATCGGACTGAGTTTATGTTGCGTTACACTTAATTTTTCATAAATGATGAAAACATCGCCCCAGTCTGAGACCTCATGATAATATCATTTTTCTGATTTCAACTTTTTAGGTGGATAGATTTAATACTAGTTGATTGTTACAGTTATTTTGCTGATTGGTTTTGGTGTCAATAAGAATTCAACTTTTCATTTTCTCTTGTGCGTTGAACTGAGTTTTTTTGCTTTCTTGTGTTTTATACAATTATGATGAAAAAATCGCCCCAGTTTGAGACCTCATGATAATAATATATTTCTGATTAAGACGTCTCCCTTTTAACAAATGTTTATTTCAAGTTATTTTCATTTAATTTTTATGTTCCACTTGTTGAATTATTTGTCGACAGTTGCCATACAATTTTTTCTATTCTTTACTGCCTTAAACGGATTTTTTGTTGTGTTACACTTAATTTTTCGTTCATGATGAAAACATCGCCCCAGTCTGAGACTTCATGATAACATCTTTTTTCTGATTTAGACGTCTCACTTTTAATAATTAATCAATAAGTGTTTTTTTTCAAATAATTTTTATGTTCTACTTGTTGAATCATTTTGTCGTCAGTTACCGTACACTTTTCTCCAATTCTTTAATGCATCGGACTGAGTTTATGTTGCGTTACACTTAATTTTTCATATATGATGAAAACATCGCCCCAGTTTGAGACCTCATGATAATTTAATTTTTCTGATTTCAACTTTTTACGTGGAATAGACTTAATTCTAGTTGATTGTTACAGTTATTTTGCTGATTGGTTTTGGTGTCAAAAAGAATTCAACTTTTCATGTTCTCTTGTGCGGTGAACTGAGTTTTTTTGCTTTCTTGTATTTTATACAATTATGATGAAAAAATCGCCCCAGTTTGAGACCTCATGATAATAGTATATTTCTGATTAAGACGTCTCCCTTTTAATAAATGTTTATTTCAAGTTTTTTTCAATTAATTTTTATGTTCCACTTGTTGAATTATTTGTCGACAGTTGCCATACACTTTTTTCACTTCTTTACTGCCTTGAATGGATTTTTTGTTGTGTTACACTTAATTTTTCGTATATGATGAAAACATCGCCCCAGTCTGAGACTTCATGATAACATCTTTTTCTGATTTAGACGTCTCACTTTTAATAATTAATCAATAAGTGTTTTTTTTTCAAATAATTTTTATGTTCTACTTGTTGAATCATTTTGTCGTCAGTTGCCGTACACTTTTTCTCCAATTCTTTAATGCATCGGACTGAGTTTATGTTGCGTTACACTTAATTTTTCATATATGATGAAAACATCGCCCCAGTCTGAGACCTCATGATAATATCATTTTTCTGATTTCAACTTTTTAGGTGGATAGACTTAATTCTAGTTGATTGTTACAGTTATTTTGCTGATTGGTTTTGGTGTCAATAAGAATTCAACTTTTCATTTTCTCTTGTGCGTTGAACTGAGTTTTTTTGCTTTCTTGTGTTTCATACAATTACGATGAAAAAATCGCCCCAGTTTGAGACCTCATGATAATAATATATTTCTGGTTAAGACGTCTCCCTTTTAACAAATGTTTATTTCAAGTTATTTTCATTTAATTTTTATGTTCCACTTGTTGAATTATTTGTCGACAGTTGCCATACACTTTTTTCTATTCTTTACTGCCTTAAACGGATTTTTTGTTGTGTTACACTTAATTTTTCGTTCATGATGAAAACATCGCCCCAGTCTGAGACTTCATGATAACATCTTTTTCTGATTTAGACGTCTCACTTAACAAATATTTAATTAGAGTTTTTTCAAATAATTTTTATATTCTACTTGTTGAATCATTTTATCGTCAGTTGCCGTACACTTTTCTCCAATTCTTTAATGCATCGGACTGAGTTTATGTTGCGTTACACTTAATTTTTCATATATGATGAAAACATCGCCCCAGTTTGAGACCTCATGATAATTTAATTTTTCTGATTTCAACTTTTTACGTGGAATAGACTTAATTCTAGTTGATTGTTACAGTTATTTTGCTGATTGGTTTTGGTGTCAAAAAGAATTCAACTTTTCATGTTCTCTTGTGCGGTGAACTGAGTTTTTTTGCTTTCTTGTATTTTATACAATTATGATGAAAAAATCGCCCCAGTTTGAGACCTCATGATAATAGTATATTTCTGATTAAGACGTCTCCCTTTTAATAAATGTTTATTTCAAGTTTTTTTCAATTAATTTTTATGTTCCACTTGTTGAATTATTTGTCGACAGTTGCCATACACTTTTTTCACTTCTTTACTGCCTTGAATGGATTTTTTGTTGTGTTACACTTAATTTTTCGTATATGATGAAAACATCGCCCCAGTCTGAGACTTCATGATAACATCTTTTTCTGATTTAGACGTCTCACTTTTAATAATTAATCAATAAGTGTTTTTTTTTCAAATAATTTTTATGTTCTACTTGTTGAATCATTTTGTCGTCAGTTGCCGTACACTTTTTCTCCAATTCTTTAATGCATCGGACTGAGTTTATGTTGCGTTACACTTAATTTTTCATATATGATGAAAACATCGCCCCAGTCTGAGACCTCATGATAATATCATTTTTCTGATTTCAACTTTTTAGGTGGATAGACTTAATTCTAGTTGATTGTTACAGTTATTTTGCTGATTGGTTTTGGTGTCAATAAGAATTCAACTTTTCATTTTCTCTTGTGCGTTGAACTGAGTTTTTTTGCTTTCTTGTGTTTCATACAATTACGATGAAAAAATCGCCCCAGTTTGAGACCTCATGATAATAATATATTTCTGGTTAAGACGTCTCCCTTTTAACAAATGTTTATTTCAAGTTATTTTCATTTAATTTTTATGTTCCACTTGTTGAATTATTTGTCGACAGTTGCCATACACTTTTTTCTATTCTTTACTGCCTTAAACGGATTTTTTGTTGTGTTACACTTAATTTTTCGTTCATGATGAAAACATCGCCCCAGTCTGAGACTTCATGATAACATCTTTTTCTGATTTAGACGTCTCACTTAACAAATATTTAATTAGAGTTTTTTCAAATAATTTTTATATTCTACTTGTTGAATCATTTTGTCGTCAGTTGCCGTACACTTTTCTCCAATTCTTTAATGCATCGGACTGAGTTTATGTTGCGTTACACTTAATTTTTCATATATGATGAAAACATCGCCCCAGTTTGAGACCTCATGATAATTTAATTTTTCTGATTTCAACTTTTTACGTGGAATAGACTTAATTCTAGATGATTAATAGAGTTATTTTGCTGATTGGTTTTGGTGTCAAAAAGAATTCAACTTTTCATGTTCTCTTGTGCGTTGAACTGAGTTTTTTGCTTTCTTGTTTTTTATACAATTATGATGAAAAAATCGCCCCAGTTTGAGACCTCATGATAATAATATATTTCTGATTAAGACGTCTCCCTTTTAATAAATGTTTATTTCAAGTTTTTTTCATTTAATTTTTATGTTCCACTTGTTGAATTATTTGTCGACAGTTGCCATACACTTTTTTCACTTCTTTACTGCCTTGAATGGATTTTTTGTTGTGTTTCACTTAATTTTTCGTATATGATGAAAACATCGCCCCAGTCTGAGACTTCATGATAACATCTTTTTCTGATTTAGACGTCTCACTTTTAATAATTAATCAATAAGTGTTTTTTTTTCAAATAATTTTTATATTCTACTTGTTGAATCATTTTGTCGTCAGTTGCCGTACACTTTTTCTCCAATTCTTTAATGCATCGGACTGAGTTTATGTTGCGTTACACTTAATTTTTCATATATAATGAAAACATCGCCCCAGTCTGAGACCTCATGATAATATCATTTTTCTGATTTCAACTTTTTAGGTGGATAGACTTAATTCTAGTTGATTGTTACAGTTATTTTGCTGATTGGTTTTGGTGTCAATAAGAATTCAACTTTTCATTTTCTCTTGTGCGTTGAACTGAGTTTTTTTGCTTTCTTGTGTTTTATACAATTATGATGAAAAAATCGCCCCAGTTTGAGACCTCATGATAATAATATATTTGTGATTAAGACGTCTCCCTTTTAACAAATGTTTATTTCAAGTTTTTTTCATTTAATTTTTATGTTCCACTTGTTGAATTATTTGTCGACAGTTGCCATACACTTTTTTCACTTCTTTACTGCCCTAAATGGATTTTTTGTTGTGTTACACTTAATTTTTTGTATATGATGAAAACATCGCCCCAGTCTGAGACTTCATGATAGCATCTTTTTCTGATTTAGACGTCTCACTTTTAATAATTAATCAATAAGTGTTTTTTTTTTTTCAAATAATTTTTATGTTCTACTTGTTGAATAATTTTGTCGTCAGTTGCCGTACACTTTTTCTTCAATTCTTTAATGCATCGGACTGAGTTTATGTTGCGTTACACTTAATTTTTCATAAATGATGAAAACATCGCCCCAGTCTGAGACCTCATGATAATATCATTTTTCTGATTTCAACTTTTTAAGTGGAATAGACTTAATTCTAGTTGATTGTTACAGTTATTTTGCTGATTGGTTTTGGTGTCAATAAGAATTCAACTTTTCATTTTCTCTTGTGCGTTGAACTGAGTATTTTTGCTTTCTTGTATTTTATACAATTATGATGAAAAAATCGCCCCAGGATGAGACCTCATGATAAAAATATATTTCTGATTAAGACGTCTCCCTTTTAACAAATGTTTATTTCGGGTTATTTTCATTTAATTTTTATGTTCCACTTGTTGAATCATTTGTCGACAGCTGCCATACACTTTTTCTATTCTTTACTGCCTCAAACGGATTTTTTGTTGTGTTACAATTATTTTTTCTTTCATGATGAAAACATCGCCCCAGTCTGAGACTTCATGATAACATCTTTTTCTGATTTAGACGTCTCACTTAACAAATATTTAATTAGAGTTTTTTCAAATAGTTTTTATGTTCTACTTGCTGAATCATTTTGTCGTCAGTTGCCGTACACTTTTTCTCCAATTCTTTAATGCATCGGACTGAGTTTATCTTGCGTTACACTTAATTTTTCATATATGATGAAAACATCGCCCCAGTCTGAGACCTCATGATAATATCATTTTTCTGATTTCAACTTTTTAGGTGGATAGACTTAATTCTAGTTGATTGTTACAGTTATTTTGCTGAATGGTTTTGGTGTCAATAAGAATTCAACTTTTCATTTTCTCTTGTGCGTTGAACTGAGTTTTTTTGCTTTCTTGTGTTTTATACAATTATGATGAAAAAATCGCCCCAGTTTGAGACCTCATGATAATAATATATTTGTGATTAAGAAGTCTCCCTATTAACAAATGTTTATTTCATGTTTTTTTTTCATTTAATTTTTATGTTCCACTTGTTGAATTATTTGTCGACAGTTGCCATACACTTTTTTCACTTCTTTACTGCCTTAAATGGATTTTTTGTTGTGTTACACTTAATTTTTCGTTCATGATGAAAACATCGCCCCAGTCTGAGACTTCATGATAACATCTTTTTCTGATTTAGACGTCTCACTTAACAAATATTTAATTAGAGTTTTTCAAATAATTTTTATGTTCTACTTGTTGAATCATTTTGTCGTCAGTTGCCGTACACTTTTTCTCCAATTCTTTAATGCATTGGACTGAGTTTATGTTGCGTTACACTCAATTTTTCATAAATGATGAAAACATCGCCCCAGTCTGAGACCTCATGATAATATCATTTTTCTGATTTCAACTTTTTAAGTGGAATAGACTTAATTCTAGTTGATTGTTACAGTTATTTTGCTGATTGGTTTTGGTGTCAATAAGAATTCAACTTTTCATTTTCTCTTGTGCGTTGAACTGAGTTTTTTTGCTTTCTTGTGTTTTATACATTTATGATGAAAAAATCGCCCCAGTTTGAGACCTCATGATAATAATATATTTCTGATTAAGGCGTCTCCCTTTTAACAAATGTTTATTTCAAGTTATTTTCATTTAATTTTTATGTTCCACTTAATGAATTATTTGTCGACAGTTGCCATACACTTTTTTCTATTCTTTACTGCCTTAAACGGATTTTTTGTTGTGTTCCACTTAATTTTTCGTTCATGATGAAAACATCGCCCCAGTCTGAGACTTCATGATAACATCTTTTTCTGATTTAGACGTCTCACTTAACAAATATTTAATTAGAGTTTTTTCAAATAATTTTTATGTTCTACTTGTTGAATCATTTTGTCGTCAGTTGCCGTACACTTTTTCTCCAATTCTTCAATGCATCAGACTGAGTTGATGTTGCGTTACACTTAATTTTTCATGTATGATGAAAACATCGCCCCAGTTTGAGACCTCATGATAATTTAATTTTTCTGATTTCAACTTTTTACGTGGAATAGACTTAATTCTAGTTGATTGTTACAGTTATTTTGCTGATTGGTTTTGGTGTCAAAAAGAATTCAATTTTTCATGTTCTCTTGTGCGTTGAACTGAGTTTTTTTGCTTTCTTGTATTTTATACAATTATGATGAAAAAATCGCCCCAGTTTGAGACCTCATGATAATAATATATTTCTGATTAAGACGTCTCCCTTTTAATAAATGTTTATTTCAAGTTTTTTTCATTTAATTTTTATGTTCCACTTGTTGAATTATTTGTCGACAGTTGCCATACACTTTTTTCACTTCATTACTGCCCTGAATGGATTTTTTGTTGTGTTACACTTAATTTTTCGTATATGATGAAAACATCGCCCCAGTCTGAGACTTCATGATAACATCTTTTTCTGATTTAGACGTCTCACTTTTAATAATTAATCAAGTGTTTTTTTTTCAAATAATTGTTATGTTCTACTTGTTGAATCATTTTTTCGTCAGTTGCCGTACACTTTTTCTCCAATTCTTTAATGCATCGGACTGAGTTTATGTTGCGTTACACTTAATTTTTCATATATGATGAAAACATCGCCCCAGTCTGAGACCTCATGATAATATCATTTTTCTGATTTCAACTTTTTAGGGGGATAGACTTAATTCTAGTTGATTGTTACAGTTATTTTGCTGATTGGTTTTGGTGTCAATAAGAATTCAACTTTTCATTTTCTCTTGTGCGTTGGACTGAGTTTTTTTGCTTTCGTTTATTTTATACAATTATGATGAAAAAATCGCCCCAGGTTGAGACCTCATGATAATAATATATTTCTGATTAAGACGTCTCCCTTTTAACGAACGTTTAATTCGAGTTATTTTCATTTAATTTTTATGCTCCTTTGTTGAATTATTTGTCGACAGTTGCCATACACTTTTTTCACTTCTTTACTGCCTTGAACGGATTTTTTGTTGTGTTACACTTAATTTTTCGTTCATGATGAAAACATCGCCCCAGTCTGAGACTTCATGAAAACATATTTTTCTGATTTAGACGTCTCACTTTTAATAATTAATCAATAAGTGTTTTTTTTTCAAATAATTTTTATGTTCTACTTGTTGAATCATTTTGTCGTCAGTTGCCGTACACTTTTTCTCCAATTCTTTAATGCATCGGACTGAGTTTATGTTGCGTTCCACTTAATTTTTCATATATGATGAAAACATCGCCCCAGTCTGAGACCTCATGATAATATCATTTTTCTGATTTCAACTTTTTAAATGGAATAGACTTAATTCTAGTTGATTGTTACAGTTATTTTGCTGATTGGTTTTGGTGTCAATAAGAATTCAACTTTTCATTTTCTCTTGTGCGTTGAACTGAGTTTTTTTTGCTTTCTTGTGTTTTCTACAATTATGATGAAAAAATCGCCCCAGTTTGAGACCTCATGATAATAATATATTTGTGATTAAGACGTCTCCCTTTTAACAAATGTTTATTTCAAGTTATTTTCATTTAATTTTTATGTTCCACTTGTTGAATTATTTGTCGACAGTTGCCATACACTTTTTTCTATTCTTTACTGCCTCAAACGGATTTTTTGTTGTGTTACACTTAATTTTTCTTTCATGATGAAAACATCGCCCCAGTCTGAGACTTCATGATAACATCTTTTTCTGATTTAGACGTCTCACTTAACAAATATTTAATTAGAGTTTTTTCAAATAGTTTTTATGTTCTACTTGCTGAATCATTTTGTCGTCAGTTGCCGTACACTTTTTCTCCAATTCTTTCATGCATCGGACTGAGTTTATGTTGCGTTACAC
Organism: Symsagittifera roscoffensis; assembly: GCF_963678635.1. Classification (NCBI taxonomy): domain Eukaryota; kingdom Metazoa; phylum Xenacoelomorpha; order Acoela; family Convolutidae; genus Symsagittifera; species Symsagittifera roscoffensis. Next base: position 17,559 of record NW_026970825.1, read on the forward strand.
TTAATTTTTCATATATGATGAAAACATCGCCCCAGTCTGAGACCTCATGATAATATCATTTTTCTGATTTCAACTTTTTAAGTGGAATAGACTTAATTCTAGTTGATTGTTACAGTTATTTTGCTGATTGGTTTTGGTGTCAATAAGAATTCAACTTTTCATTTTCTCTTGTGCGTTGAACTGAGTTTTTTTGCTTTCTTGTATTTTATACAATTATGATGAAAAAATCGCCCCAGTTTGAAACCTCATGATTATAATATATTTCTGATTAAGACGTCTCCCTTTTAACAAATGTTTATTTCAAGTTTTTTTCATTTAATTTTTATGTTCCACTTGTTGAATTATTTGTCGACAGTTGCCATACACTTTTTTCACTTCTTTACAGCCTTGAACGGATTTTTTGTTGTTACACTTAATTTTTCGTTCATGATGAAAACATCGCCCCAGTCTGAGACTTCATGATAACATCTTTTTCTGATTTAGACGTCTCACTTTTAATAATTAATCAATAAGTGTTTTTTTTCAAATAATTTTTATGTTCTACTAGTTGAATCATTTTGTCGTCAGTTGCCGTACACTTTTTCTCCAATTCTTTAATGCATCGGACTGAGTTTATGTTGCGTTACACTTAATTTTTCATATATGATGAAAACATCGCCCCAGTCTGAGACCTCATGATAATATCATTTTTCTTATTTCAACTTTTTAAGTGGAATAGACTTAATTCTAGTTGATTGTTACAGTTATTTTGCTGATTGGTTTTGGTGTCAATAAGAATTCAACTTTTCATTTTCTCTTGTGCGTTGAACTGAGTTTTTTTGCTTTCTTGTGTTTTATACAATTATGATGAAAAAATCGCCCCAGTTTGAGACCTCATGATAATAATATGTTTCAGATTAAGACGTCTCCCTTTTAACAAATGTTTATTTCAAGTTATTTTCATTTAATTTTTATGTTCCACTTGTTGAATTATTTGTCGACAGTTGCCATACACTTTTTTCTATTCTTTACTGCCTTAAACGGATTTTTTGTTAAGTTACACTTAATTTTTCGTTCATGATGAAAACATCGCCCCAGTCTGAGACTTCATGATAACATCTTTTTCTGATTTAGACGTCTCACTTAACAAATATTTAATTAGAGTTTTTTCAAATAATTTTTATGTTCTACTTGTTGAATCATTTTGTCGTCAGTTGCCGTACACTTTTTCTCCAATTCTTTAATGCATCGGACTGAGTTTATGTTGCATTACACTTAATTTTTCATGTATGATGAAAACATCGCCCCAGTTTGAGACCTCATGATAATTTAATTTTTCTGATTTCAACTTTTTACGTGGAATAGACTTAATTCTAGTTGATTGTTACAGTTATTTTGCTGATTGGTTTTGCTGTCAAAAAGAATTCAATTTTTCATGTTCTCTTGTGCGTTGAACTGAGTTTTTTTGCTTTCTTGTATTTTATACAATTATGATGAAAAAATCGCCCCAGTTTGAAACCTCATGATTATAATATATTTCTGATTAAGACGTCTCCCTTTTAACAAATGTTTATTTCAAGTTTTTTTCATTTAATTTTTATGTTCCACTTGTTGAATTATTTGTCGACAGTTGCCATACACTTTTTTCACTTCTTTACAGCCTTGAACGGATTTTTTGTTGTTACACTTAATTTTTCGTTCATGATGAAAACATCGCCCCAGTCTGAGACTTCATGATAACATCTTTTTCTGATTTAGACGTCTCACTTTTAATAATTAATCAATAAGTGTTTTTTTTTCAAATAATTTTTATGTTCTACTAGTTGAATCATTTTGTCGTCAGTTGCCGTACACTTTTTCTCCAATTCTTTAATGCATCGGACTGAGTTTATGTTGCGTTACACTTAATTTTTCATATATGATGAAAACATCGCCCCAGTCTGAGACCTCATGATAATATCATTTTTCTGATTTCAACTTTTTAAGTGGAATAGACTTAATTCTAGTTGATTGTTACAGTTATTTTGCTGATTGGTTTTGGTGTCAATAAGAATTCAACTTTTCATTTTCTCTTGTGCGTTGAACTGAGTTTTTTTGCTTTCTTGTGTTTTATACAATTATGATGAAAAAATCGCCCCAGTTTGAGACCTCATGATAATAATATGTTTCAGATTAAGACGTCTCCCTTTTAACAAATGTTTATTTCAAGTTATTTTCATTTAGTTTTTATGTTCCACTTGTTGAATTATTTGTCGACAGTTGCCATACACTTTTTTCTTTTCTTTACTGCCTTAAACGGATTTTTTGTTAAGTTACACTTAATTTTTCGTTCATGATGAAAACATCGCCCCAGTCTGAGACTTCATGATAACATCTTTTTCTGATTTAGACGTCTCACTTAACAAATATTTAATTAGAGTTTTTTCAAATAATTTTTATGTTCTACTTGTTGAATCATTTTGTCGTCAGTTGCCGTACACTTTTTCTCCAATTCTTTAATGCATCGGACTGAGTTTATGTTGCATTACACTTAATTTTTCATGTATGATGAAAACATCGCCCCAGTTTGAGACCTCATGATAATTTAATTTTTCTGATTTCAACTTTTTACGTGGAATAGACTTAATTCTAGTTGATTGTTACAGTTATTTTGCTGATTGGTTTTGCTGTCAAAAAGAATTCAATTTTTCATGTTCTCTTGTGCGTTGAACTGAGTTTTTTTGCTTTCTTGTATTTTATACAATTATGATGAAAAAATCGCCCCAGTTTGAGACCTCATGATAATAATATATTTCTGATTAAGACGTCTCCCTTTTAATAAATGTTTATTTCAAGTTTTTTTCATTTAATTTTTATGTTCCACTTGTTGAATTATTTGTCGACAGTTGCCATACACTTTTTTGACTTCTTTACTGCCTTGAACGGATTTTTTGTTGTGTTACACTTAATTTTTCGTTCATGATGAAAACATCGCCCCAGTCTGAGACTTCATGATAACATTTTTTTCTGATTTAGACGTCTCACTTTTAATAATTAATCAATAAGTGTTTTTTTTTTCAAATAATTTTTATGTTCTACTTGTTGAATCATTTTGTCGTCAGTTGCCGTACACTTTTTCCTCCAATTCTTTAATGCATCGGACTGAGTTTATGTTGCGTTACACTTAATTTTTCATATATGATGAAAACATCGCCCCAGTTTGAGACCTCATGAAAATTTAATTTTTCTGATTTCAACTTTTTACGTGGAATAGACTTAATTCTAGTTGATTGTTACAGTTATTTTGCTGATTGGTTTTGGTGTCAATAAGAATTCAACTTTTCATTTTGTCTTGTGCGTTGAACTGAGTTTTTTTGCTTTCTTGTGTTTTATACAATTATGATGAAAAAATCGCCCCAGTTTGAGACCTCATGATAATAATATATTTCTGATTAAGACGTCTCCCTTTTAATAAATGTTTATTTCAAGTTTTTTTCATTTAATTTTTATGTTCCACTTGTTGAATTATTTGTCGACAGTTGCCATACACTTTTTTGACTTCTTTACTGCCTTGAACGGATTTTTTGTTGTGTTACACTTAATTTTTCGTTCATGATGAAAACATCGCCCCAGTCTGAGACTTCATGATAACATTTTTTTCTGATTTAGACGTCTCACTTTTAATAATTAATCAATAAGTGTTTTTTTTTTTTCAAATAATTTTTATGTTCTACTTGTTGAATCATTTTGTCGTCAGTTGCCGTACACTTTTTCCTCCAATTCTTTAATGCATCGGACTGAGTTTATGTTGCGTTACACTTAATTTTTCATATATGATGAAAACATCGCCCCAGTTTGAGACCTCATGAAAATTTAATTTTTCTGATTTCAACTTTTTACGTGGAATAGACTTAATTCTAGTTGATTGTTACAGTTATTTTGCTGATTGGTTTTGGTGTCAATAAGAATTCAACTTTTCATTTTGTCTTGTGCGTTGAACTGAGTTTTTTTGCTTTCTTGTGTTTTATACAATTATGATGAAAAAATCGCCCCAGTTTGAGACCTCATGATAATAATATATTTCTGATTAAGACGTCTCCCTTTTAACAAATGTTTATTTCGAGTTATTTTCATTTAATTTTTATGTTCTACTTGTTGAATCATTTGTCGACAGCTGCCATACATTTTTTCACTTCTTTACTGCCTTGAACGGATTTTGTGTTGCGTTACACTTAATTTTTCATTCATGATGAAAACCTCGCCCCAGTCTGAGACTTCATGATAACATCTTTTTCTGATTTAGACGTCTCACTTTTAACAATTATTCAATTAGTGTTTTTTTTTAAATTAATTTTTATGTTCTACTTGTTGAATCATTTTGTCGTCAGTTGCCGTACACTTTTTCTCCATTTCTTTACTGCATTTGACTGAGTTTATGTTGCGTTACACTTAATTTTTCACATATGATTAAAAAATAGCCCCAGGGTGAGACCTCATGATAATAATATATTTCTGATTAAGACGTCTCCTTTTTAACGAACGTTTAATTCGAGTTATTTTCATTTAATTTTTATGTTCCACTTGTTGAATCATTTGTCGACACTTGCAATACACTTTTTCACTTCTTTACTGCCTTAAACGGATTTTTTGTCGTGTTACAGTTAATTTTTCATTCATGATGAAAACATCGCCCCAGTCTGAGACTTCATGATAACATCTTTTTCTGATTTAGACGTCTCAATTTTAACAATTTTTCAATTAGTGTTTTTTTTCAAATAATTTTTATGTTCTACTTGTTGAATCATTTTGTCGTCAGTTGCCGTACACTTTTTCTCCAATTCTTTACTGCATTGGACTGAGTTTATGTTGCGTTACACTTAATTTTTCATTCATGATGAAAACATCGCCCCAGTCTGAGACTTCATGATAACATCTTTTTCTGATTTAGACGTCTCACTTTTAACAATTATTCAATTAGTGTATTTTAAAAAATAATTTTTATGTTCTACTTGTTGAATCATTTTGTCGTCAGTTGCCGTACACTTTTTCTCCATTTCTTTACTGCATTTGACTGAGTTTATGTTGCGTTACACTTAATTTTTCACATATGATGAAAAAATAGCCCCAGGTTGAGACCTCATGATAATAATATATTTCTGATTTCAACTTTTTAAATGGAATAGACTTAATTCTAGTTGATTGTTACAGTTATTTTGCTGATTGGTTTTGGTGTCAATAAGAATTCAACTTTTCATTTTCTCTTGTGCGTTGAACTGAGTTTTTTTGCTTTCTTGTATTTTATACAATTATGATGAAAAAATCGCCCCAGTTTGAAACCTCATGATTATAATATATTTCGGATTAAGACGTCTCCCTTTTAACAAATGTTTATTTCAAGTTTTTTTCATTTAATTTTTATGTTCCACTTGTTGAATTATTTGTCGACAGTTGCCATACACTTTTTTCACTTCTTTACAGCCTTGAACGGATTTTTTGTTGTTACACTTAATTTTTCGTTCATGATGAAAACATCGCCCCAGTCTGAGACTTCATGATAACATCTTTTTCTGATTTAGACGTCTCACTTTTAATAATTAATCAATAAGTGTTTTTTTTCAAATAATTTTTATGTTCTACTAGTTGAATCATTTTGTCGTCAGTTGCCGTACACTTTTTCTCCAATTCTTTAATGCATCGGACTGAGTTTATGTTGCGTTACACTTAATTTTTCATATATGATGAAAACATCGCCCCAGTCTGAGACCTCATGATAATATCATTTTTCTGATTTCAACTTTTTAAGTGGAATAGACTTAATTCTAGTTGATTGTTACAGTTATTTTGCTGATTGGTTTTGGTGTCAATAAGAATTCAACTTTTCATTTTCTCTTGTGCGTTGAACTGAGTTTTTTTGCTTTCTTGTGTTTTATACAATTATGATGAAAAAATCGCCCCAGTTTGAGACCTCATGATAATAATATGTTTCAGATTAAGACGTCTCCCTTTTAACAAATGTTTATTTCAAGTTATTTTCATTTAATTTTTATGTTCCACTTGTTGAATTATTTGTCGACAGTTGCCATACACTTTTTTCTATTCTTTACTGCCTTAAACGGATTTTTTGTTAAGTTACACTTAATTTTTCGTTCATGATGAAAACATCGCCCCAGTCTGAGACTTCATGATAACATCTTTTTCTGATTTAGACGTCTCACTTAACAAATATTTAATTAGAGTTTTTTCAAATAATTTTTATGTTCTACTTGTTGAATCATTTTGTCGTCAGTTGCCGTACACTTTTTCTCCAATTCTTTAATGCATCGGACTGAGTTTATGTTGCATTACACTTAATTTTTCATGTATGATGAAAACATCGCCCCAGTTTGAGACCTCATGATAATTTAATTTTTCTGATTTCAACTTTTTACGTGGAATAGACTTAATTCTAGTTGATTGTTACAGTTATTTTGCTGATTGGTTTTGCTGTCAAAAAGAATTCAATTTTTCATGTTCTCTTGTGCGTTGAACTGAGTTTTTTTGCTTTCTTGTATTTTATACAATTATGATGAAAAAATCGCCCCAGTTTGAGACCTCATGATAATAATATATTTCTGATTAAGACGTCTCCCTTTTAATAAATGTTTATTTCAAGTTTTTTTCTTTTAATTTTTATGTTCCACTTGTTGAATTATTTGTCGACAGTTGCCATACACTTTTTTGACTTCTTTACTGCCTTGAACGGATTTTTTGTTGTGTTATACTTAATTTTTCGTTCATGATGAAAACATCGCCCCAGTCTGAGACTTCATGATAACATTTTTTTCTGATTTAGACGTCTCACTTTTAATAATTAATCAATAAGTGTTTTTTTTTTCAAATAATTTTTATGTTCTACTTGTTGAATCATTTTGTCGTCAGTTGCCGTATACTTTTTCCTCCAATTCTTTAATGCATCGGACTGAGTTTATGTTGCGTTACACTTAATTTTTCATATATGATGAAAACATCGCCCCAGTTTGAGACCTCATGAAAATTTAATTTTTCTGATTTCAACTTTTTACGTGGAATAGACTTAATTCTAGTTGATTGTTACAGTTATTTTGCTGATTGGTTTTGGTGTCAATAAGAATTCAACTTTTCATTTTGTCTTGTGCGTTGAACTGAGTTTTTTTGCTTTCTTGTGTTTTATACAATTATGATGAAAAAATCGCCCCAGTTTGAGACCTCATGATAATAATATATTTCTGATTAAGACGTCTCCCTTTTAACAAATGTTTATTTCGAGTTATTTTCATTTAATTTTTATGTTCTACTTGTTGAATCATTTGTCGACAGTTGCCATACACTTTTTTCACTTCTTTACAGCCTTGAACGGATTTTTTGTTGTTACACTTAATTTTTCGTTCATGATGAAAACATCGCCCCAGTCTGAGACTTCATGATAACATCTTTTTCTGATTTAGACGTCTCACTTTTAATAATTAATCAATAAGTGTTTTTTTTTTCAAATAATTTTTATGTTCTACTAGTTGAATCATTTTGTCGTCAGTTGCCGTACACTTTTTCTCCAATTCTTTAATGCATCGGACTGAGTTTATGTTGCGTTACACTTAATTTTTCATATATGATGAAAACATCGCCCCAGTCTGAGACCTCATGATAATATCATTTTTCTGATTTCAACTTTTTAAGTGGAATAGACTTAATTCTAGTTGATTGTTACAGTTATTTTGCTGATTGGTTTTGGTGTCAATAAGAATTCAACTTTTCATTTTCTCTTGTGCGTTGAACTGAGTTTTTTTGCTTTCTTGTGTTTTATACAATTATGATGAAAAAATCGCCCCAGTTTGAGACCTCATGATAATAATATGTTTCAGATTAAGACGTCTCCCTTTTAACAAATGTTTATTTCAAGTTATTTTCATTTAATTTTTATGTTCCACTTGTTGAATTATTTGTCGACAGTTGCCATACACTTTTTTCTATTCTTTACTGCCTTAAACGGATTTTTTGTTAAGTTACACTTAATTTTTCGTTCATGATGAAAACATCGCCCCATTCTGAGACTTCATGATAACATCTTTTTCTGATTTAGACGTCTCACTTAACAAATATTTAATTGAGTTTTTTCAAATAATTTTTATGTTCTACTTGTTGAATCATTTTGTCGTCAGTTGCCGTACACTTTTTCTCCAATTCTTTAATGCATCGGACTGAGTTTATGTTGCATTACACTTAATTTTTCATATATGATGAAAACATCGCCCCAGTTTGAGACCTCATGATAATTTAATTTTTCTGATTTCAACTTTTTACGTGGGATAGACTTAATTCTAGTTGATTGTTACAGTTATTTTGCTGATTGGTTTTGCTGTCAAAAAGAATTCAATTTTTCATGTTCTCTTGTGCGTTGAACTGAGTTTTTTTGCTTTCTTGTATTTTATACAATTATGATGAAAAAATCGCCCCAGTTTGAGACCTCATGATAATAATATATTTCTGATTAAGACGTCTCCCTTTTAATAAATGTTTATTTCAAGTTTTTTTCATTTAATTTTTATGTTCCACTTGTTGAATTATTTGTCGACAGTTGCCATACACTTTTTTGACTTCTTTACTGCCTTGAACGGATTTTTTGTTGTGTTACACTTAATTTTTCGTTCATGATGAAAACATCGCCCCAGTCTGAGACTTCATGATAACATTTTTTTCTGATTTAGACGTCTCACTTTTAATAATTAATCAATAAGTGTTTTTTTTTCAAATAATTTTTATGTTCTACTTGTTGAATCATTTTGTCGTCAGTTGCCGTATACTTTTTCCTCCAATTCTTTAATGCATCGGACTGAGTTTATGTTGCGTTACACTTAATTTTTCATATATGATGAAAACATCGCCCCAGTTTGAGACCTCATGAAAATTTAATTTTTCTGATTTCAACTTTTTACGTGGAATAGACTTAATTCTAGTTGATTGTTAGTTATTTTGCTGATTGGTTTTGGTGTCAATAAGAATTCAACTTTTCATTTTGTCTTGTGCGTTGAACTGAGTTTTTTTGCTTTCTTGTGTTTTATACAATTATGATTAAAAAATCGCCCCAGTTTGAGACCTCATGATAATAATATATTTCTGATTAAGACGTCTCCCTTTTAACAAATGTTTATTTCGAGTTATTTTCATTTAATTTTTATGTTCTACTTGTTGAATCATTTGTCGACAGCGGCCATACATTTTTTCACTTCTTTACTGCCTTGAACGGATTTTGTGTTGCGTTACACTTAATTTTTCATTCATGATGAAAACCTCGCCCCAGTCTGAGACTTCATGATAACATCTTTTTCTGAGTTAGACGTCTCACTTTTAACAATTATTCAATTAGTGTTTTTTTTTAAATTAATTTTTATGTTCTACTTGTTGAATCATTTTGTCGTCAGTTGCCGTACACTTTTTCTCCATTTCTTTACTGCATTTGACTGAGTTTATGTTGCGTTACACTTAATTTTTCACATATGATTAAAAAATAGCCCCAGTTTGAGACCTCATGAAAATTTAATTTTTCTGATTTCAACTTTTTACGTGGAATAGACTTAATTCTAGTTGATTGTTACAGTTATTTTGCTGATTGGTTTTGGTGTCAATAAGAGTTCAACTTTTCATTTTGTCTTGTGCGTTGAACTGAGTTTTTTTGCTTTCTTGTGTTTTATACAATTATGATGAAAAAATCGCCCCAGTTTGAGACCTCATGATAATAATATATTTCTGATTAAGACGTCTCCCTTTTAACAAATGTTTATTTCGAGTTATTTTCATTTAATTTTTATGTTCTACTTGTTGAATCATTTGTCGACAGCTGCCATACATTTTTTCACTTCTTTACTGCCTTGAACGGATTTTGTGTTGCGTTACACTTAATTTTTCATTCATGATGAAAACCTCGCCCCAGTCTGAGACTTCATGATAACATCTTTTTCTGAGTTAGACGTCTCACTTTTAACAATTATTCAATTAGTGTTTTTTTTTAAATTAATTTTTATGTTCTACTTGTTGAATCATTTTGTCGTCAGTTGCCGTACACTTTTTCTCCATTTCTTTACTGCATTTGACTGAGTTTATGTTGCGTTACACTTAATTTTTCACATATGATTAAAAAATAGCCCCAGGGTGAGACCTCATGATAATAATATATTTCTGATTAAGACGTCTCCCTTTTAACGAACGTTTAATTCGAGTTATTTTCATTTAATTTTTATGTTCCACTTGTTGAATCATTTGTCGACAGTTGCAATACACTTTTTCACTTCTTTACTGCCTTAAACGGATTTTTTGTCGTGTTACAGTTAATTTTTCATTCATGATGAAAACATCGCCCCAGTCTGAGACTTCATGATAACATCTTTTTCTGATTTAGACGTCTCAATTTTAACAATTTTTCAATTAGTGTTTTTTTTCAAATAATTTTTATGTTCTACTTGTTGAATCATTTTGTCGTCAGTTGCCGTACACTTTTTCTCCAATTCTTTACTGCATTGGACTGAGTTTATGTTGCGTTACACTTAATTTTTCATTCATGATGAAAACATCGCCCCAGTCTGAGACTTCATGATAACATCTTTTTCTGATTTAGACGTCTCACTTTTAACAATTATTCAATTAGTGTATTTTAAAAAATAATTTTTATGTTCTACTTGTTGAATCATTTTGTCGTCAGTTGCCGTACACTTTTTCTCCATTTCTTTACTGCATTTGACTGAGTTTATGTTGCGTTACACTTAATTTTTCACATATGATGAAAAAATAGCCCCAGGTTGAGACCTCATGATAATAATATATTTCTGATTAAGACGTCTCCCTTTTAACGAACGTTTAATTCGAGTTATTTTCATTCAATTTTTATGTTCCACTTGTTGAATCATTTGTCGACAGTTGCAATACACTTTTTCACTTCTTTACTGCCTTAAACGGATTTTTTGTCGTGTTACACTTAATTTTTCATTCATGATGAAAACATCGCCCCAGTCTGAGACTTCATGATAACATCTTTTTCTGATTTAGACGTCTCAATTTTAACAATTTTTCAATTAGTGTTTTTTTTTCAAATAATTTTTATGTTCTACTTGTTGAATCATTTTGTCGTCAGTTGCCGTACACTTTTTCTCCAATTCTTTACTGCATTGGACTGAGTTTATGTTGCGTTACACTTAATTTTTCATATATGATGAAAACATCGCCCCAGTTTGAGACCTCATGATAATATAATTTTTCTGATTTCAACTTTTTACGTGAATAGACTTAATTCTGGTTGATTGTTACAGTTAGTTTGCTGAATGGTTTTGGTGTTAATCAGAATTCAACTTTTCATTTTCTCTTGTGCGTTGAACTGAGTATTTTTGCTTTCTTGTATTTTATACAATTTTGATGAAAAAAATCGCCCCAGGTTGAGACCTCATGATAATAATATATTTCTGATTAAGACGTCTCCCTTTTAACAATTGTTTATTTCGAGTTATTTTCATTTAATTTTTATGTTCCACTTGTTGAATCATTTGTCGACAGCTGCCATACATTTTTTCACTTCTTTACTGCCTTGAACGGATTTTTTGTTGCGTTACACTTAATTTTTCATTCATGATGAAAACCTCGCCCCAGTCTGAGACTTCTTGATAACATCTTTTTCTGATTTAGACGTCTCAGTTTTAACAATTATTCAATTAGTGTTTTTTTTTAAATTAATTTTTATGTTCTACTTGTTGAATCATTTTGTCGTCAGTTGCCGTACACTTTTTCTCCATTTCTTTACTGCATTTGACTGAGTTTATGTTGCGTTACACTTAATTTTTCACATATGATGAAAAAATAGCCCCAGGTTGAGACCTCATGATAATAATATATTTCTGATTAAGACGTCTCCCTTTTAACGAACGTTTAATTCGAGTTATTTTCATTTATTTTTTATGTTCCACTTGTTGAATCATTTGTCGACAGTTGCAATACACTTTTTCACTTCTTTACTGCCTTGAACGGATTTTTTGTTGCGTTACACTTAATTTTTCATTCATGATGAAAACATCGCCCCAGTCTGAGACTTCATGATAACATCTTTTTCTGATTTAGACGTCTCACTTTTAACAATTATTCAATTAGTGTTTTTTTAAATAATATTTATGTTCTACTTGTTGAATCATTTTGTCGTCAGTTGCCGTACAGTTTTTCTCCATTTCTTTACTGCATTTGACTTAGTTTATGTTGCGTTACACTTAATTTTTCACATATGATGAAAAAATAGCCTCAGGTTGAGACCTCATGATAATAATATTTTTCTGATTAAGACGTCTCCCTTTTAACGAACGTTTAATTCGAGTTATTTTCATTTATTTTTTATGTTCCACTCGTTGAATCATTTGTCGACAGTTGCAATACACTTTTTCACTTCTTTACTGCCTTGAACGGATTTTTTGTTGTGTTTACACTTAATTTTTCACTTTTCTGCTATTCAAGCTATGAAACTTTGAATTCTTTAAAATTATTTTATGGACAAATTAGTTCGCAAGAAGTTAATTTTTTTAATTTTTTGTTAAATTTACACTTAATATCACTTTTCTGATTTAGACGTCTCACTTTTAACAATTATTTAATTAGAGGTTTTTTCAATTATTTTTTATGTTTTACTTGTTGAATCATTTTGAACAACAACATGAATAGCTTGGTTAGAAAAGTTAAGTTTCCGCAAATTGATTCGGTTTATGAAATAACTTGAATTCTTTCGAAAGTTCTAGCACAAAAAGCTTGCTTAGAATAACTTGTTTTTTTTCGCGAACCAGTTTGGTCTAAGAAATAACTTGAATTCGAAAACCGATTTGTTCCTTAAAATAACTCAAACTTTTTCCATTTTTTATCGGTTCAGTGACTGCAAAGGAAAAAACTTTTTGCTATCCGATTCTCTGCATAAAAACTTAGAAAACTGAACTTCTTGCGAACTAATTTGTCCATAAAATAATTTTAAAGAATTCAAAGTTTCATAGCTTGAATAGCTTGCAAAGAAAAACTTTGCTTTTTCGTGCTTTGTTTCGATCTACGAATTTAATTGAAATGTTTCATACCTGAATAGCTTGCTTAGAAAAACTTCAAGATGTTCAAAACGGATAGAGTCGATGAAATATCTTGAAATATTTCATAGCTTGAAGAGCTTGCTCAGGAAAACATAAGCTTTTCGCGAACTGATTCGGTTCAAGAAATAAATTGAAGCCTTCAAGCATGAGCCAAATAGCTAGCATAATAAAACATTTTTTTGGTAATCACTTTGATCTATGAAATATCTTGAAATAATTCAGAGTTCCATCGCTTGATTGGCTCCAAAAGAAGAACTTGAACAGTTGCTGTAAAATTAACTTCTGAAATAATTTCAAGTATTTCGAAGTTTCATCGGTTTTCGAAGTTTCATCGACTTCAGCAGAAAGTTTCATTTTTTCTTTATCCGATTCGCTTTAGTTCGTTTCAAAGATTCCAAGCTTGAAGAGATTGCCTAGAGAATCTGAAGTTTTCTAATTTGGTTTATGGATGAACTTGAAAACATGTTGATTAATTCTAACAAACAAATTGAATTGTTTCAGTTTCATAGCTTCAGAAGCATGCTGGGAAAAATTTTAATTTTTCGCGAAGCAAATCCAGTCAATGAAATTTCAGTTTTATTCAAATTTTTGATTTTTCGCTAGTCGATTCGTTCTATAAAAGAATTTGAAATTGTTCAATTTTTCGTCGCTTACATGGCTTTAAAATATAAAATAATTTTGGGCCATCCAATTTGCTTCATTTCAAAGATTCATAGCATAAAAATCTTGCTTAGAAAAATGAATTTTTTGAAAACTGGTTTGGTCTATCAAATAAAGAAAAATTGTTTCCTCTGCTGAATGGCTGCAATAGAAAAAAAAATATTTTTGCTATGCGATATCCTTCATGAAATAACTAAAATTATTTAGTTTTGTAACTTGAATGGCCCAAGTAGAAAAACAAAAAAAAGTTTTGCCATTCAACTCCCGTAATGAAAAACTACAAAAGGTCTTTCTTTGCCAACCGATTTTCTCCGTGAAATAAGTTGAAAATTTCAAAGTTTTTGCTTAATGGCTTGCCTAGAAAAACTTGAATCTTTTGCGATCCTGTTCTCTCTGTGGAGCATTTTGAAATAGCTTATTAAAAAATCTAACTTTTCGCCGACTGATTCTCTCAATGAACAACGTGAATTTTTTCAAAGTTTTAATAGCTTGCCTAGAGAAACGTTACTTTTTTCGCGAATTGATTCGCTCTATAAAACAACCTAAAATTTTTCAATGTTTCATCGCTTGAATAGCTTCTTTATAAGAACAAAGTTTCGCCATCCGAGTTGCTTCATAGAAAATTTTGAATGTTTTCAAAGTTTCATAGCTTGATTAGCTTGCTTAAGAAAACATCAATTTTTTGGGAACAGATTCTTTCTATGAACCCTAAAATTTTCAAACCGATTTACGATATGGCTTAGCTTGGATAGGATAGTTTCCTTACTTGGATAACTTGGTCAGAACAACAACTAAGTTTTTGCGAGCCAATTAAAATTGGAGGCGGGCTTGCTAGTACTGGCTAAATAAAATAAAATTCGATCATTTTTTGTTCTGTGGGTGAGAAGTTACGTTGACAGTTACCTTATAGTTCTTAAGTTATTTATCATTCAAATTCAGCTTGCGTCTGTCTGATAACAACTATTAACCATTAACTATCAAATTAAAAAGTTTTTGTTGGAGCTTTCTGCGTTCGATTTATTGAATATTGTATTGACAACTAGCTGTCACCCTTTTCTCCTTCTCTATACTGTGTTGAGCTGACGTTTTTTTAGGTTCACACGTAGTGTGCTCCTGTATGATGAAAGTATCGACCAAATCATCGTTGTATTCTAATGACAATTAGCTGATTATGAGCTGTTATGTTCAACTGATATCAAATGAAAAATTCATTAAATTGGTTTCGTTATCTTCTCCTAGTGTGATCTTATGATAAAATTTCGCTCCAGGTTGATACCTCATGATAATAATAAATTTCACTTTGCCGATCTCTTAGTTAGGCGGAAGATAAGTCTGGAGTTTCCTTTGAAATTTGAGGGGTTTCAAAAAAGACTTAAACGGATTTTTTGTTGCGTTACACTTAATTTTTCATTCATGATGAAAACCTCGCCCCAGTCTGAGACTTCATGATAACATCTTTTTCTGATTTAGACGTCTTACTTTTAACAATTATTCAATTAGTGTTTTTTTTTAAATTAATTTTTATGTTCTACTTGTTGAATCATTTTGTCGTCAGTTGCCGTACACTTTTTCTCCATTTCTTTACTGCATTTGACTGAGTTTATGTTGCGTTACACTTAATTTTTCACATATGATGAAAAAATAGCCCCAGGTTGAGACCTCATGATAATAATATATTTCTGATTAAGACGTCTCCCTTTTAACGAACGTTTAATTCGAGTTATTTTCATTTATTTTTTATGTTCCACTTGTTGAATCATTTGTCGACAGTTGCAATACACTTTTTCACTTCTTTACTGCCTTGAACGGATTTTTTGTTGCGTTACACTTAATTTTTCATTCATGATGAAAACATCGCCCCAGTCTGAGACTTCATGATAACATCTTTTTCTGATTTAGACGTCTCACTTTTAACAATTATTCAATTAGTGTTTTTTTAAATAATATTTATGTTCTACTTGTTGAATCATTTTGAACAACAACATGAATAGCTTGCTTAGAAAAGTTAAGTTTCCGCAAATTGATTCGGTTTATGAAATAACTTGAATTCTTTCGAAAGTTCTAGCACAAAAAGCTTGCTTAGAAAAACTTGAATCTTTTGCGATCCTGTTCTCTCTGTGGAGCATTTTGAAATAGCTTATTAAAAAATCTAACTTTTCGCCGACTGATTCTCTCAATGAACAACGTGAATTTTTTCAAAGTTTTAATAGCTTGCCTAGAGAAACGTTACTTTTTTCGCGAATTGATTCGCTCTATAAAACAACCTAAAATTTTTCAATGTTTCATCGCTTGAATAGCTTCTTTATAAGAACAAAGTTTTGCCATCCGAGTTGCTTCATAGAAAATTTTGAATGTTTTCAAAGTTTCATAGCTTGATTAGCTTGCTTAAGAAAACATCAATTTTTTGGGAACAGATTCTTTCTATGAACCCTAAAATTTTCAAACCGATTTACGATATGGCTTAGCTTGGATAGGATAGTTTCCTTACTTGGATAACTTGGTCAGAACAACAACTAAGTTTTTGCGAGCCAATTAAAATTGGAGGCGGGCTTGCTAGTACTGGCTAAATAAAAGAAAATTCGATCATTTTTTGTTCTGTGGGTGAGAAGTTACGTTGACAGTTACCTTATAGTTCTTAAGTTATTTATCATTCAAATTCAGCTTGCGTCTGTCTGATAACAACTATTAACCATTAACTATCAAATTAAAAAGTTTTTGTTGGAGCTTTCTGCGTTCGATTTATTGAATATTGTATTGACAACTAGCTGTCACCCTTTTCTCCTTCTCTATACTGTGTTAAGCTGACGTTTTTTTAGGTTCACACGTAGTGTGCTCCTGTATGATGAAAGTATCGACCAAAGTATCGTTGTATTCTAATGACAATTAGCTGATTATGAGCTGTTATGTTCAACTGATATCAAATGAAAAATTCATTAAATTGGTTTCGTTATCTTCTCCTAGTGTGATCTTATGATAAAATTTCGCTCCAGGTTGATACCTCATGATAATAATAAATTTCACTTTGCCGATCTCTTAGTTAGGCGGAAGATAAGTCTGGAGTTTCCTTTGAAATTTAAGGGGTTTCAAAAAAGCCTTAAACGGATTTTTTGTTGCGTTACACTTAATTTTTCATTCATGATGAAAACCTCGCCCCAGTCTGAGACTTCATGATAACATCTTTTTCTGATTTAGACGTCTCACTTTTAACAATTATTCAATTAGTGTTTTTTAAAATAATATTTATGTTCTACTTGTTGAATCATTTTGTCGTCAGTTGCCGTACACTTTTTCTCCATTTCTTTACTGCATTTGACTTAGTTTATGTTGCGTTACACTTAATTTTTCACATATGATGAAAAAATAGCCTCAGGTTGAGACCTCATGATAATAATATATTTCTGATTAAGACGTCTCCCTTTTAACGAACGTTTAATTCGAGTTATTTTCATTTATTTTTTATGTTCCACTCGTTGAATCATTTGTCGACAGTTGCAATACACTTTTTCACTTCTTTACTGCCTTGAACGGATTTTTTGTTGTGTTTACACTTAATTTTTCACTTTTCTGCTATTCAAGCTATGAAACTTTGAATTCTTTAAAATTATTTTATGGACAAATTAGTTCGCAAGAAGTTCAATTTTTCTAATTTTTTGTTAAATTTACACTTAATATCACTTTTCTGATTTAGACGTCTCACTTTTAACAATTATTTAATTAGAGGTTTTTTCAATTATTTTTTATGTTTTACTTGTTGAATCATTTTGAACAACAACATGAATAGCTTGCTTAGAAAAGTTAAGTTTCCGCAAATTGATTCGGTTTATGAAATAACTTGAATTCTTTCGAAAGTTCTAGCACAAAAAGCTTGCTTAGAAAAACTTGAATCTTTTGCGATCCTGTTCTCTCTGTGGAGCATTTTGAAATAGCTTATTAAAAAATCTAACTTTTCGCCGACTGATTCTCTCAATGAACAACGTGAATTTTTTCAAAGTTTTAATAGCTTGCCTAGAGAAACGTTACTTTTTTCGCGAATTGATTCGCTCTATAAAACAATCTAAAATTTTTCAATGTTTCATCGCTTGAATAGCTTCTTTATAAGAACAAAGTTTTGCCATCCGAGTTGCTTCATAGAAAATTTTGAATGTTTTCAAAGTTTCATAGCTTGATTAGCTTGCTTAAGAAAACATCAATTTTTTGGGAACAGATTCTTTCTATGAACCCTAAAATTTTCAAACCGATTTACGATATGGCTTAGCTTGGATAGGATAGTTTCCTTACTTGGATAACTTGGTCAGAACAACAACTAAGTTTTTGCGAACCAATTAAAATTGGAGGCGGGCTTGCTAGTACTGGCTAAATAAAATAAAATTCGATCATTTTTTGTTCTGTGGGTGAGAAGTTACGTTGACAGTTACCTTATAGTTCTTAAGTTATTTATCATTCAAATTCAGCTTGCGTCTGTCTGATAACAACTATTAACCATTAACTATCAAATTAAAAAGTTTTTGTTGGAGCTTTCTGCGTTCGATTTATTGAATATTGTATTGACAACTAGCTGTCACCCTTTTCTCCTTCTCTATACTGTGTTAAGCTGACGTTTTTTAGGTTCACACGTAGTGTGCTCCTGTATGATGAAAGTATCGACCAAAGTATCGTTGTATTCTAATGACAATTAGCTGATTATGAGCTGTTATGTTCAACTGATATCAAATGAAAAATTCATTAAATTGGTTTCGTTATCTTCTCCTAGTGTGATCTTATGATAAAATTTCGCTCCAGGTTGATACCTCATGATAATAATAAATTTCACTTTGCCGATCTCTTAGTTAGGCGGAAGATAAGTCTGGAGTTTCCTTTGAAATTTGAGGGGTTTCAAAAAAGCCTTAAACGGATTTTTTGTTGCGTTACACTTAATTTTTCATTCATGATGAAAACCTCGCCCCAGTCTGAGACTTCATGATAACATCTTTTTCTGATTTAGACGTCTTACTTTTAACAATTATTCAATTAGTGTTTTTTTTTAAATTAATTTTTATGTTCTACTTGTTGAATCATTTTGTCGTCAGTTGCCGTACACTTTTTCTCCATTTCTTTACTGCATTTGACTGAGTTTATGTTGCGTTACACTTAATTTTTCACATATGATGAAAAAATAGCCCCAGGTTGAGACCTCATGATAATAATATATTTCTGATTAAGACGTCTCCCTTTTAACGAACGTTTAATTCGAGTTATTTTCATTTATTTTTTATGTTCCACTCGTTGAATCATTTGTCGACAGTTGCAATACACTTTTTCACTTCTTTACTGCCTTGAACGGATTTTTTGTTGCGTTACACTTAATTTTTCATTCATGATGAAAACATCGCCCCAGTCTGAGACTTCATGATAACATCTTTTTCTGATTTAGACGTCTCACTTTTAACAATTATTCAATTAGTGTTTTTTTAAATAATATTTATGTTCTACTTGTTGAATCATTTTGTCGTCAGTTGCCGTACACTTTTTCTCCATTTCTTTACTGCATTTGACTTAGTTTATGTTGCGTTACACTTAATTTTTCACATATGATGAAAAAATAGCCTCAGGTTGAGACCTCATGATAATAATATATTTCTGATTAAGACGTCTCCCTTTTAACGAACGTTTAATTCGAGTTATTTTCATTTATTTTTTATGTTCCACTTGTTGAATCATTTGTCGACAGTTGCAATACACTTTTTCACTTCTTTACTGCCTTGAACGGATTTTTTGTTGCGTTACACTTAATTTTTCATTCATGATGAAAACATCGCCCCAGTCTGAGACTTCATGATAACATCTTTTTCTGATTTAGACGTCTCATTTTTAACAATTATTCAATTAGTGTTTTTTTAAATAATATTTATGTTCTACTTGTTGAATCATTTTGTCGTCAGTTGCCGTACACTTTTTCTCCATTTCTTTACTGCATTTGACTTAGTTTATGTTGCGTTACACTTAATTTTTCACATATGATGAAAAAATAGCCTCAGGTTGAGACCTCATGATAATAATATATTTCTGATTAAGACGTCTCCCTTTTAACGAACGTTTAATTTGAGTTATTTTCATTTATTTTTTATGTTCCACTCGTTGAATCATTTGTCGACAGTTGCAATACACTTTTTCACTTCTTTACTGCCTTGAACGGATTTTTTGTTTTGTTTACACTTAATTTTTCACTTTTCTGCTATTCAAGCTATGAAACTTTGAATTCTTTAAAATTATTTTATGGACAAATTAGTTCGCAAGAAGTTCAGTTTTTCTAAGTTTTCTTAAATTTACACTTAATATCACTTTTCTGATTTAGACGTCTCACTTTTAACAATTATTTAATTAGAGGTTTTTTCAATTATTTTTTACGTTTTACTTGTTGAATCATTTTGAACAACAACATGAATAGCTTGCTTAGAAAAGTTAAGTTTCCGCAAATTGATTCGGTTTATGAAATAACTTGAATTCTTTCGAAAGTTCTAGCACAAAAAGCTTGCTTAGAATAACTTGTTTTTTTTTTCGCGAACCAGTTAGGTCTAAGAAATAACTTGAATTCGAAAACCGATTTGTTCCTTAAAATAACTCAAACTTTTTCCATTTTTTATCGGTTCAGTGACTGCAAAGGAAAAAACTTCAATTTTTTGCTATCCGATTCTCTGCATAAAAACTTAGAAAAACTGAACTTCTTGCGAACTAATTTGTCCATAAAATAATTTTAAAGAATTCAAAGTTTCATAGCTTGAATAGCTTGCAAAGAAAAACTCTGCTTTTTCGTGCTTTGTTTCGATCTACGAATTTAATTGAAATGTTTCATACCTGAATAGCTTGCTTAGAAAAACTTCAAGATGTTCAAATCGGATAGAGTCGATGAAATATCTTGAAATATTTCATAGCTTGAAGAGCTTGCTCAGGAAAACATAAGCTTTTCGCGAACTGATTCGGTTCAAGAAATAAATTGAAGCCTTCAAGCATGAGCCAAATAGCTAGCATAATAAAACATTTTTTTGGTAATCACTTTGATCTATGAAATATCTTGAAATAATTCAGAGTTCCATCGCTTGATTGGCTCCAAAAGAAGAACTTGAACAGTTGCTGTAAAATTAACTTCTGAAATAATTTCAAGTATTTCGAAGTTTCATCGGTTTTCGAAGTTTCATCGACTTCAGCAGAAAGTTTGATTTTTTCTTTATCCGATTCGCTTTAGTTTGTTTCAAAGATTCCAAGCTTGAAGAGATTGCCTAGAGAATCTGAAGTTTTCTAATTTGGTTTATGGATGAACTTGAAAACATGTTGATTAATTCTAACAAACAAATTGAATTGTTTCAGTTTCATAGCTTCAGAAGCATGCTGGGGTCGCTTACATGGCTTTAAAATATAAAATAATTTTGGGCCATCCAATTTGCTTCATTTCAAAGATTCATAGCATAAAAATCTTGCTTAGAAAAATGAATTTTTTGAAAACTGGTTTGGTCTATCAAATAAAGAAAAATTGTTTCCTCTGCTGAATGGCTGCAATAGAAAAAAAATATATTTTTGCTATGCGATATCCTTCATGAAATAACTAAAATTATTTAGTTTTGTAACTTGAATGGCCCAAGTAGAAAAACTAAAAAAAAGTTTTGCCATTCAACTCCCGTAATGAAAAACTACAAAAGGTCTTTCTTTGCCAACCGATTTTCTCCATGAAATAAGTTGAAAATTTCAAAGTTTTTGCTTAATGGCTTGCCTAGAAAAACTTGAATCTTTTGCGATCCTGTTCTCTCTGTGGAGCATTTTGAAATAGCTTATTAAAAAATCTAACTTTTCGCCGACTGATTCTCTCAATGAACAACGTGAATTTTTTCAAAGTTTTAATAGCTTGCCTAGAGAAACGTTACTTTTTTCGCGAATTGATTCGCTCTATAAAACAACCTAAAATTTTTCAATGTTTCATCGCTTGAATAGCTTCTTTATAAGAACAAAGTTTCGCCATCCGAGTTGCTTCATAGAAAATTTTGAATGTTTTCAAAGTTTCATAGCTTGATTAGCTTGCTTAAGAAAACATCAATTTTTTGGGAACAGATTCTTTCTATGAACCCTAAAATTTTCAAACCGATTTACGATATGGCTTAGCTTGGATAGGATAGTTTCCTTACTTGGATAACTTGGTCAGAACAACAACTAAGTTTTTGCGAGCCAATTAAAATTGGAGGCGGGCTTGCTAGTACTGGCTAAATAAAATAAAATTCGATCATTTTTTGTTCTGTGGGTGAGAAGTTACGTTGACAGTTACCTTTTAGTTCTTAAGTTATTTATCATTCAAATTCAGCTTGCGTCTGTCTGATAACAACTATTAACCATTACTATCAAATTAAAAAGTTTTTGTTGGAGCTTTCTGCGTTCGATTTATTGAATATTGTATTGACAACTAGCTGTCACCCTTTTCTCCTCTATATTGTGTTAAGCTGACGTTTTTTTAGGTTCACACGTAGTGTGCTCCTGTATGATGAAAGTATCGACCAAAGTATCGTTGTATTCTAATGACAATTAGCTGATTATGAGCTGTTATGTTCAACTGATATCAAATGAAAAATTCATTAAATTGGTTTCGTTATCTTCTCCTAGTGTGATCTTATGATAAAATTTCGCTCCAGGTTGATACCTCATGATAATAATAAATTTCACTTTGCCGATCTCTTAGTTAGGCGGAAGATAAGTCTGGAGTTTCCTTTGAAATTTGAGGGGTTTCAAAAACAAATAGCATTTTTAGGATGTTTTTTTTCGTCTGAATGAACAGCTAGTTAGAATTTATCTCATGCCAATAGACTCAATTGTTTATCGCTACACCCCTACCCTGTCTGAGCAATTTTAGTCGTAATATCTTGCTGTAAAAACATTTAGATAGCGAACAGATTGGATCATTTGGAGCAACTGTTCTCTAAGTTAATCCAACAGTCTTTTTTTTTCTTGAAACTGAAGAAAAATTTTGGGTTTTCTCATTAAAGAGTTTTTTTATAATACAACTAAACGACCCTATCTCAGAAAAACACTCGAAAAAAGAGTTCTATGTAGGTCGCGATGGATTTTTTGCTTTTGTTTTCAAGTTTATACTTTTTCGCTGGTTAACTTATGATTTCTTATTAAAATTCAGTTGATTTCCTTTTTTAAGAGGCAAACTCCACTATCGAACAGCATACGTATAAAAGTCAGGAAAAACGTTTCGAAAGTGGAAATTAATTGTCAGATTTCCCAGCGAAATAAAATTGTCCATTTTGATCCAGTTGTCTCAAATTGGTTTAATTTTATCAAAAAAGTGTCAATCATGAATTGTTTTAGAAATTTAAAGAGCTTTAAAGCCATTTTTTCGAAATTCGAGAAAAAAAATAAATTAGATTTTTTAATAGGAAGTAAGTATTTTTGTTCCATTCATTTGCAGGGTGGCGCTGTTTTAAAACAAGGGTGTTTTAAAACAGTGTTTGAAAACGCTTGTTATTTTTCAATGCTTAAGGTTATTGAGGTGTATATAAAGCAAAAGGAGGCAGACAAATAAATTTAAACCTTAAATCTTTTTGCTTTATATGCACCTCGTTTTACTAAGATTCACAACTTGCTAAGAAAACTTAAAACAACAGATGTTAGGAAAATCGATTTGGCTGACCCAGGGGCGGATTTAGGATTTTCTCGAGGGGGGGGGGATTTTTTTGGTCGACCAAATTGATTTTCTGAGCTCTCCTTAATCACTATAAAGACCTCATTCTGACCAAATTTTCTGCGCCGCAGGAAAAATGTTTGAAAAAAAAACAGACCAAAAAAGGCGTTTTTTGCAAAAATTTTGACCGAAAAATTACCGCTTTTTCGGCGCGCGCTCCCGCCTCAAAATTAGTATAGATTAGCGCCGAAGGTGCCTTTAGAAAAATGGTCCGTCACCCAAAATGGATATCTCAAAAAAGTACAAAGGGTGGTCTCTGGGTTACCAGGGAGTCGAAACGCTGAGAGGGGGGCATCCCCCCCTAAATCCGCCCCTAGGCTGACCTTTCCTTTAAACTAAAGGCCCTTGTCCCGAGTTTTTCCGTTGATGAGATTCGTTCACACCGATAGGCACCAGCGGACTTAGAGGGGCGGACGCACCCCCCCCCCCCTCTCCCTCAGGGATTCGACCCCCTGCCTAGCCAAAGGGTCCCCCACTTTGTACTATTTTGAGATATCCATTTTTGGTGACGGACCATTTTTCTAAAGGCACCGTCGGCGCCAATATATACTTATTTTGACACCCCTCGAGAAAACCCTAGATCCGCCCAGCCGATAGATACAAAAAATATCAAAACTTGCCTTCTTTTTAAGAGCATTGAACGAATCGTCAAAAATATCCGACATTATGATTTTAAACTTGTTTTAAAACAGTTTTAAACGTTTTTTTTTTTATCAAAACAAAGCACTTTAGAGGTCACCCTGTTCATTTGCCTTCATTGACTCTTTTTCAACTGTCTGTTGGCCATGTTTGCCCTGTACCATTGAGCTTTTTCAGTGGTGTCCTCGATTACGATTTACCGTGCGGAAGAGCCTGGGTCTGCCATTGCTACGGGAATTGCTGGCCACTTTTGAGAACGACTTCGTCATTGCTGCAGTAGCGGGAGCTCTGAAAAACATCTGCATTGATCTTGACAACAAGAAATTGATCGGTAAGCAATTTAAGCAAAAAAATCATTGTTAGTTTGTCGGGTATTATCTTTCTGACGCATGATCTGTAGTACAATTTTTTTGACGTCCAAAAAATTTTTTTCATGAAAATTTTGTTCCAAAATTACTTTTGAATGTTAAATTCATATATCGTCGTTGTTTAGAATTTTTTTCTTTTCTATATCTTCATATAAACGCAAAATTCTAATAATTAAGAAAGTTTTTCAAATAAAAATACCAAACTTGAAAATAGTTAAGCAATGAATTGCAGAGCCTTTTGGTGAAACAAGAAGCATTTCAAAAAAATCCTGACAATTTTTTGCTCTCGCAATGTGATCACTTTAAACTTTATCAGATTTCAAATAATTTTTCAGGAAGTGTCTTGCAATCGGGGCCTGGTTTTTTCACGTAAACCATTTTTCTTTCAAATCTGTCAGTTTCAAAGCTCTTGTATAGTTCTTAAAAAGATTTTTTGTTTTTCAGGAAAGTCTTAAAATGATCTAATAACTACAAATGTGCATTGTCCCGAGTTTCGTTGATGAGATTCGTTCACACCGATAGGTACCAGTGGGTTTAGAGGGGCGGACGCATCCGCACCCCCTTCCCTCTCTCCCTCAGGAATTCGACCCCCTGTCTACGTACGGGTCCCCACTTGTACTATTTTGAGATATCCATTTTTGGTGACGGTTTCTAGTGAAAAGTAGAACTTAGTTTTTAGATTCCCGGTGAAATAAAAATGTGCCAATCAATCCAGTTTTCTCAAATTGAGGTAATTTTGTCGAAAAAGAGTGAATCATAAAATTTTCCTAAAATTCAAAGAGTGTTAAGGCCGGATATGTTTAACTTTGAAAGTCGAAAGTTGAAATTTTTACAAATTTCATCAGTTTTTTCTCCTTCCTTCCGTTCATTGGCTTTTTTTCAAATATCTGTTGGCTAAGTTTGAATTTTCAAACACTAATAGGTTCTTTCCGAATTGGTCTGAAGGTTACGCGGTTGCCTTGGAATCCTATGGTCTGGGGTTTAAGTCCTGGTTGGACCTGAATTTTTTCAGCAGATATGATTTTTTTCAGGGAAAGTTTGATTTTTTATACTTTCGTTTGTCTGCTTATTTTTGTCGGCTTAGTTGCCAATGCATGTAGATTTTTCCTTGAACAATTTTTTTTCTATATCTGACAGTCACCCTGTTATTCTGTCAATTTACCAGCTTGGTTTTTGATTGAAAACTTTTTCATTAAATGGTTTCGGCTCATGGCATGGTATAACGGCGCTTTTGTTTCGTGCTCAATAGGTGTCTACCCAAGTACTGATCGCCTATTGGCCGCTCGGTTAATGACACTAAAAGCTTATTTAATGCTTGTGGTTTTGTTTTGTACTGTTTTTATTCAGTTTTGATTATATTTTTGTCGTAATGATTTCGTCTTATTTTCTATTCGTATGCTTGCAATGCTACGCTTGCGTTTTATCGCAAGTGATACGAACCTGTGCTTCGTTCTGTGTAAATTTTGGGTTTAGAAACTCAATATTTCAATCAAATAGGTAGCTCTATTTGCAAAGGCGAGCATTGTGTTATCAATACAATTCAACTTTTTCCGATCTAACTCGTCGTAATTAAAATGCTCATTCTGATGGCATTTTTGCTGCTTAGAACTAGCAATAGAGATGGCAATTATTAGCATATGCTAGCCGTATTTTTGGTGGCTGTTTTGATAAAGTCAGCTCATGGCGCAGATGCGAGGACGTGAGGTTCTCAATCTCCAGGTTGGGGTTTCGATTTCATGTAACTTCTTAGTGCCAATTTGGTGTTTTGTCGCCTCTGATTTCTTGTCTTGTGTTTTCTTCTGTGTTCAATTTAGAGTGATTTTTGAGCTTGATCAATTCGCCGCTTGCGCAACGCGTTAAAAGAAAAATGGAAATTTCCCATATTAGCATTTTTCAAGTTTACAGAAATTGATCTAAGCTTAAATATAAGTTTCTGGAGAAAAAAAAGTCGAGCACAAATATTCCGTCAGTTACTAGTTACATGTTACATGTTACATTTTCTACAGAAAGACCAAAAGTGATTTTTGTCCACCACCTCAATCTTTTTTGGTTTCAGGTGTGCATTGTACCTCTGAACTGATCAAACACCTGCCAGTCGACATTGAGAACAACTTTGAGAACGTGTACTGTGAGAAAGTGGCCTTCGTCCTCCTTTGTCTGAAGGAGCTCTGTCGAGAGACTAAGTCCTGGGTGGGGGACGAGAGAGCGAAGGAGAAACAGAAGGTGCATGAGGACAACTGCAGGTAGGTGTCACCTCACAAAACGGAGTGAGTGTGTTCTGCTGTTGTGCTAATAAATGTAGAATCGGTTATTATAAATTAAGAAATGTATTTTATGGTGGAATTGGGTACTACTTAGAACCAAGCAATTTTTTTTCCTGGATGTGCATTCAAATTTCCCCAAACCCGGGCATTAATATCAAACATTTGATCACTTTGAACAAGTACCCAAAAGAGAGTCTTATTGTCATTGTTTCAAAACACGTAAGAGGAAATGTGTGGCCCAGCGAACAAAAAAATCTCTCAAAGATTTCTGTTGATCTCAATATATAAACTTGACATATAATTCAATAGTGTAATCAATTAAGTTGAGTTAATCAATGCGAAGACTGTTTTTTTTAAGCTTTTTATCATTTCTACGATATTTGCACAGCAACCGGCTACTCTTTGTGTTATTTAGTTGTTGCTATAACAACTCAATGTTGCGATTGGTTACTCGTATGCTCAATTTTAGATCGGAATTTGTTCGTTATTGAGGTAATGATATTCTCTGTTCCTATTGCCTACTCCTACTCTTGTATAAAATGACGGTATCAGGTTGTTAGTAATTGCATCCTCATAAATCATTTGATAGATGATTTAATTGATTGTCGAATATACCTAAGTCTTTTTAAACAGAACCCTTAGCTGATGTCTGGAACCCTGAAAATGTTGCAAATCATTTGCGATTCGAGATCTCCAAAATAGTTTTTTTTTAAAGTACCGCTAATTGAGGATGTTTGTGTAGGTATGTTCTACATGGCGATGGACTGAAGCTCATCATTCCCCTTGCAAAGTACAGAGATAGGAAAGAGTCGCAGTCACCCATTGGTACGTACTTTTCGATTTTTGTCATCGCGGCAAAAGACACAGAAATTTGACGACCTTTCTGACTTAATTTGCTCTTTGTTTTTACCGAATCATATTTAGTTCTTTTTTAAACCAATCATATAGCGTGACTTTTAGTGCCAATTCGGATAGTGAAGATAGCAGAGGAGCTGCTGGTTGAGATGTGGAACTGCAAGTCCATGCGGAAGGAGTACAAGGAGAGTAACTTCAGGAGGCCTCACTTTGACCCCCGGGCACTGGTGGGGGTGGAGAGAACTCACGAGCCCAAGACAGTCTCATCCACATTGGTCAGTGCAGTTGTTGCGGTCGTTTTTAAAGTTTGAAAGATCGATGAGATTTATTTAGTTTTTTGGGGGGTCTCTTTTTCCTTTCCCGCATCTGCAACTTGTAATTAGCTGAGTTCTTGTCTGACTCTAACTAATGCTTGCTTGTCTACGTGTGATGTATTTAAGTATTTCAAAGTGTCGTATAAGTACAGCAATTTGGTTATTCTTTTTTATCACCATCTCAAAACTGATGAGATCTTTTGTAGCAAATTGCTGTAATTATACGACACTTTGAAATACTTAAATACATCACACGTAGACAAGCAAGCATTAGTTAGAGTCAGACAAGAACTCAGCTAATTACAAGCTGCAGTTTTGAGATGGTGATGAAAAAGAATAACGAAACTAATTGTTTCGTTGTGCTTTCAGCGCAAGAGTAGAGCGAAGTCCGCTGATGACCTGAACAACAGCTTCGGAGGCACTAGATCCAGACACGGCACTGCCAGCAGAGGCGCCACCGCCAACCGTCACGGGGGGTCTTCTACTATGGTCAGTCGTGGGGGTGGGGCAGGTACAGCTGGGGAAGGAAGAGGCGACTACAACGGGTATGAACAGGGGGGAAGCTACTCTGCGAGAGATGCTGCAGCAGTGAGTCCAGCGATGACTCCGCACAGCGTTACCAGTGGCGAAGCAGGGCAGTTGCAGCCGGATTATAATAACCTTAATCGACGCTATTCGGGTGAGAATTTGAAGAAAACGGATTGTTTATAAATACCTTAAAAAATTTCTTTATTTTCGAATTCTGATGTGGTCTTCATTTTAAGGTTGTGAGCCATTCAAGTTCTTGATTAAAGTTTTGTCGAAATGTTTGTTCTTGGTCCATTCTAAACGTTTTTGTATCTTCTGTAAGTTTTAATTTGTTCGTGTTTTTAAGGCGATAATGGCGATAACTACATGCAGAATGAATATCGTCCTCAAGTAAGTGCCATGCGTACAACACGTACAAAACATCACTGATTTCTTAAATTCCATATCAGGTTTCTAAGACACTGATTTTTTTTCAGGATATGATGGATGCTCCAATAGCTGCCCCAAGGGGCTTGGATCCGTTTCAAATTCAGAATATGAGCCCAAATGTGAGAGGAATTATCTGAATCCAAAAATAAAATCATTTGTTAGACCACATTTAAGATTAATTGCACTTTAAGGTTTGCTTTCATCAGAATAAAGTTGCGGTTTTGGTTTTTGTTGGGGGTGCAGCGATAAGCATGTGTGTCTATCAGCTTGTGAACATAGCTTTAATTAGAAAAAACAACAGAGGCAAAATCCTTTTTTCTATAATCATTAGATAATAAGGGAACTAAGAATTGTAGGCAAATTGAATATTCGTTCAAAACGTGCAGTTTAAAGTTTACACGCAGTTTTACATTTAGATTTTGATTAATCAAATTATGAAATAGTAAGCGAGCCAACCACATTGTTTTACTTGGGCATTCTAATCGACGGTCCACGATTTTGTTTTTCGAATGTTTGTTGCTAAAAATATTTCTTTTTTCTAAATGTAGTCTACTTACATCTCTCGGAGTTCTAGTTTCTTCACTAAAGTGTGACTCAATCTCAGGTCTGTTATTGGGAATGCTTGCCGTGCTATTTAGTGAATGTTGAAAACGCTTAAAGAATCGATATTATCTTTCCCTTCAAAAATTCTTCTCCAATTTGATGGACTCGTCTTTTTGATTAATCCGCCCAAATTTGCGTGAAAGCGCAACAACTATAATGAGCACATGCTGCAAAGACATAGTAATTTTCAACCTATCAGGCTCGAACTTTTTTATTTCTTGGGTTGAAATTTTGACTCGGGCGAATTTGGGTGGAGTAACTATAAAGACCTCGGTGGAGTTTCTATACCTGACTGAATCGTACCCGTCATAGCAGTTTCAGTGATTAAATAACAGTTAAAAAATACTTTTGATTATTCAATGTAGTGGAAAGAGATTTATTGTCTTTAAAATGAGATCAAAATCAAGATTTTGGGTAAGTAATAACTATAAATAACACCGTATTCAAAGTTTCTCGTAAAATAGTGTGCAATGAATTCGTTTTAGTTTAGTTTGCACTAGTAGAATGTGATAAAGGGGCTCTTCTAAAGAAATAAGGATTTTCAATCAATTAACGTGATTTTTCTGCTCAAATCTCGTATTATCGTATACTGAATGATGATTTTCTAACGTAGTTTTCGGGCATTGGGTCCATATGGCATGGGCAATTCCCACAGTGCAAGAGTGCGTTTATTGACGTGTGTGATGATGGTATGTGTGTGTGTGTTTAGTTGAACCATTCACCAGTTAATAGCGTCACTTCGGATCGCAACTCCACCTCCTCTCATCAATTTGCACCTCCCTCTGCTAACCACAGCATCCGAAGCAACAACACCACCACCAACCAAAATCTAAGCACGCCTCACCAACCCTCGCATGCACAAACCAATTCTCCTATGGTTAATAACTCACAAATGGGTGGTGTGTTGGATTCCCATGAATACTCGAGTGTGAGTGCTTAGATATAGCTCATCATTACACAAGCAAGGCTTGTGTTATAGTATGAACTCTCTTTTTCCAACCTAAGTCGCAAATATTTTGAAAGTGTTCATTTTGATCAATAACCAGCTATTAAGTACAGCCAATGCTAAGGATATTAAGACTATTATATTAAAAATTGCACTTTAGCTTCAAGTTATCATGGATATATAGCGTAGAGGTAGGGAAGGAGACCTGCAGCAAAATAAGAGGGTTCGAACCTGGGCAGGGTCGGATGTTTTCGTCCGCTCTAAATTGAGGCATGTTAGTCGGTAATTTTTTTTTTCAAATTGACTAGTACTGCTAATGATAACGCTACTGGATAAAAAAATGAGTAAAACTTCGACTCTACAAAAACTCTTATGTGATGCACGCCAATTATGAGTCTGCATGATTGCTAAGTGGCGCAAGCCAATTATAACGCATAGTCATATTTTTTGCTTGTGTTTGCGAAGTGCAACTTCCCCTCTGTGTAATAATTACTTTTCGTTACCTATCTCTTTTTGGAATCATGCTGGTGGATAAAATAATTCAAGTGAATGATATCTCCAAAAAAACAAAGCACAAAAGATTCAAGAATGAAAAAAAATGCGATTTAGTTTATTTTGAAAAATCTTCCGAAATTCTCCCCCTTTGCTTGACTTGTCTTTTTGCTTAATCCGCACAAATGTACTTGAATGCGCATTACTGCTAAATTTACCGCGTTGATCCATCTATGATTGTCAGAAGCTCCAAATTTAGTCAATCAATTTGGAACATTTTTCTTTTCTGATTTTGACCTGGGCGGAATAAGTTAAAAGACCCAGCTGGGCTTTCTTTGCATGTCTTCATCCTACCCACCGTAGAAGTTTCAGTGGTTTGGGAATAGTCAAACAATGCTATATGACTATGCAACATAATATATGGAGAGCTTTTTTGGATAATGGAAAAAATAAATGTTTTGAAAGGATCATAGTATTTGTACACTGTTTTCTAATATGTGATAACAAAATCAAAACTTTTAGTTCACCCAGAATCATAAAAAATCCTGCGTTCATATTTTTTATAACAATGTTTGATGAATGCAATTTTTCTCTGGCTTACAATAACTGTTAATTAGGTACCGGTCTTCTCTCGTGACAGAAGGACCGTTTGCACGCACCGATAAATTTAGCTTATTTTATTCAGATGTTCGAATTTTTAGCTTATTTTATTCAGATGTTCGAATGCAGAGTTATGATTGGCAAAAAAAAAGATTTAGGGCATTCAATCATTTTGGCATGAGGTAAACCGGCATGCGATGGAAGATTGTGTATTGATTTTGTGTTTATTTAGTTCCACAATTCGCGAATTAACAGCGTCACTTCGGATCGAAACTCCACCTCCTCTCATCAATTTGCACCTCCATCTGCTAACCACAGCATCCGAAGCAACAACACCATCAACAGCAACAACCATCTTAACCCACCTTACCAACCCTCACAATCACAAACCAGTTTGCCCATGGCTAATAATTCACAAACACGTGGTGTGTTGGATTCCCATGTATACTCGAGTGTGAGTGCTTATATATACGCAATCATCATCATGATGATTTTTAGTAGCCGCTTATTTTTTCACACCAGATGTTAGACACGATATATTCGGTCAAGTGAATGTTTTCCCAAGATAAACTTTAACATCAACATTTATTCCTCTGAGCCGTACATTTCCAAAATTTTTATCCAAAAAAAAATAACTGGGTTATCCTTCTAGATTTATTCCTCTGCGCCCAACAATTTTTCCGAACTTTTGAAGTACAGCCTAATTCAGTTCTTTGCGAAGTAAAGTTGCAGTTGTGGTTCAAGATCCTCGATATTACCACAAATTGAACGAAATCGAAGTTTGATTCTTTCAAAAGTTTGTTGTGTGCACGTTTTGTGTTAGTTTTTGAACGGCGTGTTGTATTAATTTGATTCTAACAGAAGTGATTAGCTGGTATAGGAGTATTGGAGCATACCTTGGTTTTTTCAGAGGCCTGAATACTTCAACTCGTTACAGGTACAGGCGTGATTTCTTGAGGCCATCAATTGACGAAACTGAACTAGTATGAAACCTCATTTTGCACTGATTGTGAAAATATCATGCATCTTTTTTTAAGCATTGGGGTATTTACACTTGCTTATTTACACAGCTTAGTGTGTTATTAGGAACCTTCTTTTTTTCTAAGCTAGCTCGCAAATAAAAAAGTTCATTAAAAGTGTTCACTTATTTGGAAATTTCTCTGTAGCATTGGAAATTGCATAGATTTTTCGAGGTAAATAACTTGAGTAACAGAAATAATGAACAATTTCGAATGTTTATTTTTTTTATAATTCAGAATAATCGTCTTCTTTGGCGATTTTGCCTAGCAGTAATTTCTATGACTGGAAGACAAATGTCCTGAGTTCGAATCCGGCTTTTGCAGTATTTTTTTTAAAATTTGCGGGCCTATCAATTATCGGTTTACTTTTGTTGGCTTAGTTGCCTCTCAGCGCGAAACTTAAGAAGTAATTAATTCAAGGCCCTTTCAGATTGTAAATATCTTTTCACAAAAATTTTTCAATTTTTTTCGGTTCGTGGTTTTCGTCCTAATTTCTGTCGGTTAATTTTCCGTTTTTAAACGCCATTTTATCTGGTAGGGCTTTTACTGGTTTACTTTTTAAAACATGGGTTTTCGTTCTTCTCTTAATTGTTCAAACAGTTTCAGTTTATGTTATATCGACTTAGTCCGCTTATTTTGCGTCATTTCGAGAGCAAAATATATCCGTTTGGGATTTTTTGTTTCAGTTTGGATGGGTCGTAAAAATTTGTCATAAAAAGTTTTGGCGACAAATTTTGGCTCGAAACCTGTTGAGCCGAAAACAAAACTGTTTTCAATAATGGGTTTTCGTTTTTCTTCTAAATATTTAAACAAATTCAGTTTAGGTTATATCGACTTAGTCCAGTTATTTTGCGTCATTTCGAGGGCAAACAATATCCGTTTGGGATTTTTTATTTCAGTTTGGATGGGTCGTAAAAACTTATAAATTTTATGAAACTTTTTATGACAAATTTTTACGACCCATCCAAACTGAAATAAATAATCCCTAAAAGGATATTGTTTGCCCTCGAAATGACGCAAAATAAGTGGACTCAGTCGATATAACATAAACTGAATTTGTTTAAATATTTAGAAGAAAAACGAAAACCCATTATTGAAAACAGTTTTGTTTTCGGCTCAACAGGTTTCGAGCCAAAATTTGTCGCCAAAACTTTTTATGACAAATTTTTACGACCCATCCAAACTGAAACAACCGCTCGGTAAATAGTTTTCATTCTTAAGGGCTGTTTATGAACTTCATCCGATACAATTATGATGTTTTTGTATCTGTAATGTTTCAACTTTTGTCAAGTTATTTTTTCCTACGTATTTTTCATTCACTATTTTGTGGCGCAATGTTTTTTTTCCTCGGTATTTTCATTCACTATTTTGTGGCGCAATATTTTTTTCTTGCATCGCAAGTGTTGCAAAGCTCCGTTTTGCCTCTGTGTGTAATTTGTAGTTATTCTCTATCCTGATTTAGTACATTATTACCCATGTGGTTATTAAGCGTTGTTAAACCGGAATGTATACATTTTTCAGGTCAACAACTTGTTAAACATAATCACTTGTATCTTGTTTGATAATAAATGCGAACTTCTATGCGTCCCTGGCCAACTTGCCTGAAGGTAACGAATATGCTTGGGATGTCAAAGGCCCTGGGTTCAAAACTGACAAGGACCTGTTTTTTCTGTTTCAAAAAAAATGGTCGGTTTTTTTTGTTTCGCTAAAGAAGTTCCTCAACCCAGGTTAATTCGCCTCATTTTGTATCAGATTAATCGCCCATTTTTGAGTCGTTTCAAGGGAAACACAATTTAAACACTCCCCTCCGCACTCCCCTTGGAAAATGTCTGTGGGGAATATTTGACTCATACTTTTGATTTTTTTTTCTCGATAACTACTCCTCTCAAATCTGAGTTTTTGGTTTCAATTAATAAAACGGTTCTGAAACGCTCCGGGCTTAAGCGGCTACGCCCAAGTTGTTTTACGCATAATAGTCAAGTTTTTGATATTTGACCGTTTTGTGAATCTTTTCCACTTTTCTCGAAAACTAACCTCTCAAATCTGTTAATTCGAGTTCAATGGATATAAAGGGCATTGGTTAGCTCCCCTGCATTAGCGGCCACTAACAAAATTTTAAACACAAAAAGTAATTGCTCTCGGAAATGTCAAGTTTTGATTTTTTGACCGTTGTGTAAACTTTTTGAGTATTTGTTCAATCAAAACTACAGGTTGAGTGAATCACATCAGCATAAACAGCTGCGCCTTTTGTCACACAAAAAGCTATGATCTCGAAAATAACAAATTATTTTTGATTTGTTGACTGTTTTTTTTTGGATTTTTCTCGCTAATCTCACCAAATCTGATATAATAGGTTTAATCGAAACTACAGGTTGTTGAAAGCCTACCTTTTTAATTGGCTATGCCCACCTTATTTAAGAAAAATTTATAGCCTTTAAAGAAGTCAAAGTTTTGAAACTAAGACAGTTTTTCCGGAAGTTTTTGACTTTACGCGAAAACTACCATCGTTATTCTCAGGTTGTTATCAATCGAGAAATCGGTTTTGGGAATCTTCTCTACTTAAGCAGCCACAACCTGCTTTTTCCAAAAAAAAAGTTATGGGTTTTGGAAAGTCTTTTGACCGTTTCACAAGTTTTTTGAGTTTTCTTGAAATTTAGTCAATCAAATTTGAGATGAAAATTTCAATTGATAGATCGGGTTGCGATCTTTGTTCCTGCTTAAATTTTTGTAAGATTAAAGTTATATTCTTGGGAATATTGATTATCTCAAATTATTTTATTTTTCTCACTCATTTTAATAGAGAACCAACTATGTTTTTGGGCGAAGTCCAGTTTTTGAAATCCCATTTTTCGTGCCGCATCAGCATAGCAAATTCATTTTTGACTTTAGTTTTTTATGTTTTTGTGGTATCGCAAATGGTGCGCAGCTCTGCTTCACCTCTGTGTTAGGAGCCGATTAATGTAGTTCAAACACTGATGTAGGTCGCGATGATTTTTTCTTTTTTTTTCAAGAGGTTCAAACTTCCTTTTTCGCGGTTTGACTTGATTTCAAAGTTCAGTTGATTTCCTTTGGTGAAAGGAAGGCAAATTCCACAATCGATTAACAAAATGTAAAGGTCACAAAAGGTGATCGTCTCCTAGTTTCGAAAGTGGAATTTATTTATCGAATTTCCCAGCGGAATAACAATTTTACCTGTTGATTCAGTTTTCTCAAATTTGGGTAAATTTTATCCAAAACTGTCTATCATAAATTGTTCTAAAAGTTCAAGAGCTTCAAGGCCATCTATTTTTTCTACGAAATTCGAAAGTTTTTTGCTTGAAAAGTGTGTTTGGCTTAAATGGTTCCGGCTTTTTTTACATAGATTTAGTCACGCTATGTTGCATTGTGTTAAGTTGAACAGATTTAATTCTTGTAGTTTTCTCGATGTTTTTCCCAAATTAAACAGCATTTGAGACAAACGTACGAAACTTTTGTAGATTGTTTTATTTTATTTTTTGTCCGCTGGCTTACATTAATATGTTTGCGTTTTATCGTGTGGGGTGCGAAGGTCCGCTTAGCCTCTGTGGTCTAAAAACTCCTCAGGTGTCGATTAATTCTAATTTTGAACGAGAGCGTCTTTTTTCTCAAATTTTCGAAAAGATCTTTTTGAAACATCGTCCTTGGTGACGGTTGTTCGAGATCTACTGTGAACTGCGCTCGTTGCTAGCAAAGAAGCAACGTTTACACTTCGCAGCCTCGAAAAACAATCCCAAAATTACTTTTAGGCATTAATCACAGGCACAAGCGCCCTTCTCATATAAACTTAAGGTAGTCTTAAGTAACAATTTTCTGCCGTGAACAGCAGCAACTTTCTTTATTTAAAGTCCGTTGAATTGATTTGACAATTGTGCTCAACGAATTGTAACTAGCTCTTCACTTCTCGCCTTGCAAATTTTCCATTTTTGCACTACTTTTGAATGCTGTTATGGCTAATTTTGCTATGAAGTATGAAGAAAAAATGTGTTCAGAATAGTTACGTTAATTTGTTCTCCTTGCAAAATTAGTTTCCTTTTGGCAACGTTGAGACTTTCTCAAATTTTAAATTCAAATGTGTGGAAAATAGCTTTTTTCGATAAATTGTTTGGGAACAGGTTTTACTCGAGTTTTGTCTGCAGATTGACAAGCAAGGACGACATGTTTCCTCTGGCTACAACTATAACACACAAGTATCAACGTCCGCGCAACGCCAGCCACATCCGCACTACATGCACCAGACGTCACACGCACCCCAGAACAACTCAGACAGCGACGCAGCCGGACACTCCTGGGTTTAAAGAGAGAATTGGCGACGTAGTTCTAATTACGTAATCTCAATGAAGTAAAATCCAGCGATGTAATCGCAGTTTCTGGGAAATTTTTTGGAACTTGGTTGTATCTATAAACTATTTAAAGGTGATTTCAAATAATTGTTAAACGTAATACCGAAGGCAATTGTATTTTGGGTGTCGACGACAAAAGTTGGACTCGAAATTATTTTCTAAAATGTGGTTGCAAAAATTCTTCCTTGAAAGTATGTCTAGATTCTCCTGCGAAACTTGTTCAGTTAATTTTGTGTCCAAAAATATACTTGAACATGCCGCTACTGATGTATTATATTGATGTTTCATCCTATAATTTTGAACCTGTTTTTTTATTTGCTTTTTTAGTTACCGCCTTTTCAATTTCCTTGTTAGAATTTTTTCATAACATTCAATGATATTGGTTGTTGGATCACAAAACTGAAAGATAATTCCCGCATTTTAAGTGTGTTAAAATCGCAATGAACAATTGAATGCCGTTTTTGACTTATTTTGAGTCTAAATTCTATTTCATCCTGGGATCCATCTATCATACATGTACCCATTTAGTGCCTCTATGCAAACTTATAAAGTAATTTTAGTTTTGTAGTATATGGGAAAAATTGTAGAAACGATCTCTCCGAAAGATACTGAGTTGAGGTAACAATTTGATTTTCTTGAATTTATGCAAAAAAGTTGACCTCGTTATTAGACGCCTGAATTTTCTGTACTTCAATTCAGCGATAAGTAATTTTTCATAGGATCAATTTCATCATGATGGCGCTTTGAAGTGTTTTCAATTGTGAATATCACGTTTTTATGTAGTCTGAAATCATTAAAGCTAACCTAATGTACATTTTGTTTCTAATTAGAATCCCAAATTTGCTTTAACCGCTAACTCATCGTAACTTTTGTAACGAGTTCTAAATTTTGTAAATGGAAATTAAAATTTATTCACCTTTTCTTCGTGAAAGCCATTTGTTTTATCTAGTGACAAATTCGCCGATTAAGTTATAAACACCTCAGAAGCGACTAAAGACTAATCAGTAGGGCACAATTGTATATTTATTGATTAACTGTTCTTATTTGTAATGAACTGAAGACACTTTTTGAGGTCGTGATGCTTGTCGGAAAAAGTCTTTTTGTGGTTTGACTTTTGATTTCAAGTCAAGTTGTTTTGCTATAAGGAAGGTAAATTGCGCTCATCAATAACGAAAAGCAAAAATGCGCAAAAAAAAACGTAATCTAGTTCTAGGTTCAAGGGTGGATTTCAATTTAAAAGAGTTGTAAGCGTAATTACAAGTTAGGCTATTGACCCTGTTTCTACACAAGCGTAGTGAAATGTAAAACCACAATCCTACTCTTTCCAACTCTAGTAGCAAAGATAAGTACTACTCTTGGTGGCAATTTCAAAGCAGATAAATCGAAGAAGATATTTGAAGAAGATATTTGCTCCAACAGCAAAGTGATGAAGACTCATTTTCAGGAATTTTGTTGGTCAGTGTTATTGCGAAGTTTTCGAATGCATAGTTTGAAAACAATTTCGCTGTTTACTTTCCAATTTTCTACACGAAAAGCAATTGTGGTTGCCTTTAATTTATTTTTTTCTAAACTAGTACATAAAAGTACTTTTTTGAGCATTTTGTAGCTATTTTTGCCGATTTTTGTAAGCTTCAGTATTACTATAAGGAAGTACACTCGCTTAGAAAATTTGAATGTCGGGGAACTGAGCGGAGGTTCAATTCTCATAGTGGGAAATTTTCTTTCAAAACATTAGGTTTTAATTTTAAGATCTTTTTTGCCCTTTGTAATCTAACTCGCGGCGTATTTTCGCTTTGTTTGCGACGTGCAGCCTCGCCTCTGCGTCTCAGATAAGGTTATTTAAAACAAAAATTTAAATTATGAATTATTTCTTAATTCAAATTATTTGTATAAAAATAGAAAATTGATTTTTTCTCAAATTGATGATTTTTTTATGTGTTTATTGGCAACTATTGAACTCTGCTGGCTGTCTGT
This sequence comes from Symsagittifera roscoffensis, assembly GCF_963678635.1. Taxonomy (NCBI): domain Eukaryota; kingdom Metazoa; phylum Xenacoelomorpha; order Acoela; family Convolutidae; genus Symsagittifera; species Symsagittifera roscoffensis. The sequence continues at coordinate 56,375 of NW_026970825.1, forward strand.
TACTGCCAGTTTCTTACTATCATTTAAGTACTTCATTTTAGAAGGTTTTGCGAAGTTGTCTTAGCGTTATAGAGAATTGCAAAACGTTCGGATGGATAATTAAATTGAAAATGCATAAAGCAAGATTCTCATTTAGGTGTGTCTCAAATTAGCAAGCAAATGGATGCAAAATGATAGACTACCCCTCAATGAATTATTTCCACCCAAACTTTTTGAGCTTTTTATAATTGTTCAAATACAAGAGGTTGCTGAAAGCTCTTTAATTATTTTTATCATCTATATAAGACCAAAATACTATTTCGAGAGTATTTGAACAAATGTGTCATTATGAAGCCTGAATTAAGAAGCCATAATAGTAACGTTGTTATCTCGGAATCGGGAGAGAACGGTATCTAGTCTCCGCTGTCGCAAGTTTTGTATCAGAACGAAACTTGTTTTTTTTAGTGTTAAGCGACCTACTTGCCATGTTTTGCATGTCTTGCGTGGGCCGCTTTGCTCTTGTGTCTCTTAGTTAGTAGAAACAAATCAATTAAATTATAAGGATAGTTTTGTAGGATTTTGTTATGAAAAATTTAGTATATAAGCCAAGATAGAAACCGTAGTGTAGTAGTAGTAGTAGTATGAATCTTCTGTTTGTTCCAACCAAAGTCACAAATAAAAAGCTCATTGTTTGTAAATTGCAAGAATCACGGTTCTGTATAATTGGAATTTTAATAGTTTCTGTTCGCTGCGTTTTTGTTGGTGAGTAATTGCCGCTCGCCAAGCGCCCGTAGCCCAGATGGAAAATCCTAATCTACAAGTTGGATATTCAATGCCGCATGTAGCACTCTTTTTTTAAATATATTTGATGGCGTTTTTAGCCATCAAATAAACCATGAACATTTCGGAACACCAAACACCAATAAAGCAGCTACAGATTAATAGTTAGTTCAAAGCGAGCGGCCCAGATACGAGGGCGTGAGGTTTCAAATCCAAAGAGGGAGGTTCGAATCCAGCATAACCAGCTCAATGATTATAAATTTATTTTTTTTGCGGGAAGAAAACTTCAAAGAACTCTGGGGGTCCACGGAATGTTGTATTTTGCGGTTAACAAGATTTCTTAAATGATTGTTCAGAATATTTAACCTGGTTTTCTATTTACATTTTAAGTATTACGGTCAAAGCGTGAACAAAACTTCTATTTTTGCATCTTTTTTTTTTATTTTAGCCCTCACAACCTAATAGCAAAAAAATTATAGCTACCCCCAGTTTAAAACAATTGATGTGCTGTCATTCATAAGTGAATTGATACAAAAGTACATTCTGATTTTGTTAGAACTGACTGAAGCCTTCAATAAAATCGCGATTTCTCTATGAAAAAATAAAGATGCACATTCTATTTCATTGTAAATAAGGATGCACATGCTATTTCATTGTAAATAAAGATGCACGTGCTATTTCATTGTAAAATGTTTTTTTTTTATCTGAGTTATTCAGTTTAAATTTCTGGGGACGTTTTTTTTTTGCTGGGGCTATAAATTACTGTGCGGGCTATAATGGGAAAGACCCCTGATTAGCTCGACTATTTTCACTATGCTCGTTCAATGTTTTTGACTTTCTCAGCCGAAGTTGAGTTGCTCGACATATGTTTTGACACTATCGACCGAAACAAGCTGTATCAATTTTGTGTTCGGCTTAAAAGTGCTGCTCGACCCCTGCGCATTTTCAGTCACTTCTAAATTGAAAGTTAGTTCAAATAATTAGGCCTGGGTAAGTCCAGGTTCCTTAGTAAAATATGCACATGCGCTACATCAATGAGTTAATTTTCTTCATGGGACTGAACATTTAAATCTAGTTATTCGCTGTCAAAATTTCGGTATCAGAATTAACCTTTTTGGGCTCCGTTTTTTTAAGTGTTAAGAAACCTATGCCATGATTTTACATGTCTTGCGTAGGCCACTTTGCTCTTGTGTCTAATCGCGGAGATATATAAAAGAAAACGAGTGTTTGCTAAAACTAAATAATTTTTTTTGTAAGATAGTTTTGTAATTTTGTTAATAAAAAATTTAGTGTAAACGCCAATCTAGCAATCTTAGTTTAGTATGTATCTTTTTTTTTCTTCCAACCATAGTCGCAAATAAAAAGTTCAAATAATAAAGTCCAATGTTTGTATTTTTGCAATACTCTCGGTCTGTAGCATTGGAAAAGTAATAGCCTCTGTTCGCTGCTTTATTGTTGGCTAGTGTTTGCCAAGCGCCAGTGTCACAGAGAGAAGACTCCTAATCTACAAATCGGAGATCCAATGCCTCTTATAGCACTGTTTTTTTAAATAATTGGTGGCGTTTTTGGCACTTAATTAAACTGTAGCTGCTTTGTTGGTGACTGGTGTTGCAAAATTTTCAAGGCGAGTGGGTCAGAAACAAGGACGTGAGGCTTCTAATCACGAAGAGGAAGGTTCGAGTCCGGCTTAAAAAGCTGAATGAATTTCTGAATGAAATTTTCACCGTCCGAAGAACACCTTAAAGAATCACGATTTCTCTATGAAAAAATAAAGATGCACAGACTTTTTGCTTGTGCATATTTTTTGTTGTATCTGATTTACTTACTTTAATTTACTAGTGGGGGACTGCTGTTTCTGGGGGTGAGGTCTATAACTTACTGGAGGAGGGATGGTGGCTATAATGGGAGAGACCCTTGATTAGCTCGACTGTTTTCACTATGCTCGTTCTATATTTCGACTTTCTCAGCCGAAATCGAGTCGGACATATATTTTGACACTCTCGACCAACATAAGCTGTGTCAATTTTGCTGTGCTCGACTTAAAAGTGCTGCTCGACCCCCTGCCCATTTTCAGTCACAAAACTGCACTTTTCAAAGTCGAAAGCTAGTTCAAATACCTCGGCTGGGATAGGTCCAGGTTCGTCAGTAAAATACGCACGTACGCTTAATCAATGATTTTCTGATTAATATTAGGACTGGGCGTTCTTATCTAATTTCCTTTTTCTTATACAACTTTTGTTTCAGGGAGTATTTTGCGCGCAAAGCGAGGCTACTTTCTCCACTGGCTTTTATGTAACAATAACAAAATATTCTTATAAAAATTTGTCGTTTTTAAAAAAGAAACAAAAACATTTTGCTTTTTTATTTTATTGATTCAACAATATCATCAAACAAAAGAAAATGGTATAATATACATACTTAACTGAGTTGGTATCAATGAATCGACAATTCAAATTCTGCGTGGTATTAAACTCAATTAGAGACAATTTTCTATCTAAAAATCTAGATGAAAAGATTTACGAATAAACTACATTGAAAAGAGGCTAATGGACAAATTAACCTTTCAGACAGTGTCGCAGAAAGCATTTGCAGGTAAGAAATATTCATTAAATCAAGTCATGACCAAAAAAAATTGCAATTATTTCTCCCTTTTTAATCTGTGTGAGTTTTTTGCATAGTCAACTGTTACTTCTTATGCTTTCATAGTTAACAGTTTTAGTTTCTTCGATGGTTATATTGGACATAAAACGCCACGTTGTAAATGGTTATCTAGTTTTTAAAAAATGCTACAACGTTATTAGCTTTGGCTGTTCATTTTTTTTAAATAAAAGGCCGAACCTACAAAACTCATGATGAGATGATTATGAGCCAAAGCTCACTGCAATTTTTCATGCCTATTCTTACCACTTAAATGCGCAATTTGTCCTTCAGATCCTCGACCCGAAGTGTCGTATCGAAGTGTTGCCCTAAAGGGACAACCTGGCCACGTGAATCCGGCTGACGAACGGAACCTGTGCCGCTCCTGGAAGCCAGGTGGGGTTAGTCCAGCTTGCTTGAAACTTTTTGTGTCAAATTCCTTTTGAGAGTAATGCTTGCAATTAATAGTATATCCAAGGGTCAATAGAAACGTTTTATACATTTCGATCCTTTTTCGATTTGAGTGATCCTACCGTTGAATGATCAAATTCACAATTTGAATGAAATTTCCACACCTGTTTTTTGCACACCTGTCAGAAATTGCAACCTTGTGACAACTGCTCGCAAAACTTTAAAGTTCGTGCTTTTTCTTCGTGTCCCCCAACCACCGACGAAAAAGATTTTGAGCGTTAACTATATAGTTTCTCAATATTGAAGATGAATACCAAATGTGTTTGGAATCCGTTATTTGCCATGCACGTGGAATTTTAAAACAGTCGGGCAATTTTAATGCAACTTGGTAAAAATCACAGGTGATCGAGATGGTAGATTTAAAAAGCCTACTTAACTGTTCCAGTAAAAATGCAGAGTTTAGTTTTCCAGGAAAATAGCCGAGTTTAGTTTTCCAAGAAAAAAAAACGAGTTCAATTTTCCTAATGAGTAGTGAGTTAGGACCGAAGTGTAACTCATAGAGTAATTTCGGATAGGGTACACCGTCTGCTCGTCACGCTATCTTATTTTCGGCCGGATAGATTCGTGCAACTTCTTAGTCTAATACCGATCCTAATCTTACTCTTATACTATCTAGTCTCAGGTTGTTTAACTAGTCTCTGCTAGGCTCAATAGATCTAGGGTATACTGGTTTATTGCGGCTGCTGAAGTGCTCGGGAGAGTCCAACTAATTTCTAAGTTAAATTCAAATCTCTCTGGTGCTGAAATTACAAGTAACTTCAGCACTTACAAATAAGTGGGTTGTTAGTTAGATGGATTGTGATTGGTTAATATTAAATACTTTACATTGGTAAAACATTTAATTTATCCAATCATAAAATATAGTTTAGATCAGGTTCCACCCATCCGGGTTTTACAGAGTTTTTTAGAATAGTTCTTTTGCAATTCGAAGGATGGATGATGGAAGTTGGTGTTTGGCGAACATCTTATTTCTTCTGTTTCCTTTTTGTTAAAGAAGTTCCAGGAAGCTGGAGTTAGAGACTTAAGACGTTGTGTTCTTTTTGTGACAACGACTGAGTTCTCTGCAACAAAATCAATTCTGATTTCAGAATGGTTTGCTATGTCAGGTTTTTCTGTTCTGCGTGGAGAACTTCTTTTGTGTATGGTCTAGTTTGGGAATGGCGTGGAGATTGTGCGTGGAGGGGATGCCTGGTTACTCGGATCTGTACGTATACTTGAACATCGAGGTGGTCATTGGTCTAGTTCAATGAAGTCCTTTTCTGCGAGGTCAAGTCGTACTCTAAATCCTTTGAGTTGTGATTGTGAGCGGCATATCGATTGTAGTTGGTCATTCTCTCTCGAGTGTAGTGGGGTCGTCTTGTCTTTTGATGTTCGTCCTTGGTGTTGTATTCTGATCTATATATTGCATCATGTGATTTTACATTTTATAAAACTTTTATTAGTTTAATATTTTTTAATAATGATTTTAGTTAGTTGTTTTCACAAAAGCTTTTTGTTTTAGTTCGGTTATTTTGAAGAGTTACTCACACTTGAGTAGCTCTTATTAAAAATAAAGGTGTGGTCACAAAGCGTGGATGTAGCGCGGTGGGTTAGGCCGGCTATAGAGCATGCTCAGGACGTCCTTCCTGGTGGGTTAGGCCAGGAGTGGGAGTATGATTTCGTGCGGTTTTTGTGAGGGGTCCTGTTATGTGACAACGTTTTATGTTGGGTTTGTTGTGGTCTTACTTATGTTTTGTTGGTTGTGTCCTTTTTTCAAAAATCAAATTGTTTGTGGTATGGGTTTGTCTTTCGACTTTTTTGTGTTTTATTATTTCTTTCTTAGACTTTATAATAGTCTTCAAAAGAATAAATTATCCAGTTTTAAACTGGGTTAATCCGGTTTGGGTACCGTTGGTTTCCTTTTCTAAGTCATGCTGTTATTCTATGATTTGTGGTATTTAGTAAGCTGCGTTGGTTAGTTTTGTTTAGTATATGATTCCTTTCCAACCGGGTTAAAGGAAAGTTTGAAACATGTTATTATATGTTAGAGTTGTTGAGTGTGAAAACTTGAAACTGAAATTCATTATTTTAAACAATTCTTCGTGGGCAAGCTGTGCGAGTGTGGATAGAATTTCTGTGCGAATGAATGAAAATATCAAAAGGTTAGTACTGCATTTGCATTTATTTAATTTACTACATAGAATTTAGAAATTTACTGCTAGTCATGGGGGAATATTAAGATACAAATTTTCATCATAATTAGATTTACTGCTTGTGGGGGAAAATTTTAGAAATGAATTTACTGCATTGGTATTAAATTTATAAATTTATAAGTGTAAGAGATTAATAGAATTTTTGAAATCTGTTTGATGAAATTTGCGATTTTTATTTGTCTTTTGTGGTTTTTTGTAGGTGATCGTCGGATGAAGGCTAAAAATCTAAAGAAAACATGAATAAAGTATGGTGAGTTTTTTAATATTTTAATTAGTTAGTAATATTCATTTAATTCATACTTACCTGTTAGTCGTCGGGGAAAAAACCGTGGGGGAAGATGTCGTGAATTAGTTCTGAAGTTGTTAGTAGTTTAGCTAAGATGCGGATGATATTTTTAGTCTGAAGCAGTGGCCAAAGCAATTGAAGTGCCTTGATAGTGGTTAGTTCTTCAGTGCCAACTGCAAACTCATAAGGTGTGTTTTGGATTAGATTATATAATTTGTGATTGAATTTAGTGTTGTGGATGAATTCTAAAATTGGGATTTCTATGGGTTGTACAAACTCGTGCGGGATAAGGAAGGGTCGGGATTCTTCGGCATTGAAGGTCTTGGTAATGGGACAGAAGATGTACATTTGGGTTATGGGGTCATAATTACGAAGAATACCATGGAGGTTAGTGTCTTTAATACAATATGTGAAATTTAGGAAAAATGGTGAAGTGTATTTGGAATTAATGAATTGAAAACGATGGTGTGGTTGTCTAGAAGGTGTGTGTAGGTCAAAGTGATTTTGGATGAAGCGATAATAACTATATGTGTGGGTTTGTTTAGTGCGCAACATGATATCGTGTGAGCAGTGTAAATCTCTTTCGTGTGGTGCAAGGAAATGAAAGGTTAGTGAAAATATTTGGAAGCGTTCTTTAAAACTTTCGTATGCTTGTGTGTCTGTTAGTGCTTCTGAAATAATGTGATCAAACTTTCGGTCGAAGATGTTTAGTGTGAATGTATATGGTGTCTTGATGAAAAATTTCTCGGTAATTTGTGGATTAGCGAAGCGATCGTCGTCTAAGAATTGATCTTGGTTAGCTCTGATGATGTTGTGATCATAGTATTCGAGTGTATATTCGTTAGCTCTAGGTGCAGTGTGTGTTTTTAGTGATTTTTTATATCCAACGTAAGTAAATTGTCTAGGTGTTAGTGGTGTAGTGAGTCGATATAGCATGTCCGTATTTCGCTCTATATCAATGTGAGTGTTAGATAAAGGTAAGCAAAGAGGGTTAGTGAAATGATAATATGAGGTCCAAGAGAGAGTGGGCATTAAAACGTATTCATCTACGAAGTTGCGTGTTTCGTTAGTGTCGTGGGGGTGTTTAAGGTGTATTGTGGGAATGAGGGTAAGGTGATGGCTAAAAATTCTTTTGTGTTAGTATGCTTGGGGTGGTTGATGTATTCACGGGCTGTTCCTGGTTTTGCTGGGAAAGGATGGTTGGGGAACTTTCTTTTAAAAGTGCGGTAAGCTCTATTAGTGTTGAGTGAAGATTCAGTTGATGTGGATGATGGTGCTAATGATTCAGTATAATTTGAAGAGGGTGTAGGGGTAGGGGGGTTGGATGAATTTATTGTGGAGGAGATTTGGTTTATGGTTGGGGTATTAAGGTGGTAGGGTTGTTGTTGAAGGGTAATAAAATTATCTAGCTCTGGGGAGATTCGGGGGGTGTCTGGAGAATGAGATGATTGGTCAGAATGGTATGAGGAGTAGGTTGGGGTAACTTGGGAAGCATAAGAGGGTGTGGGAGTGATTGGGTCAGGGTTATTGGATAATATGGGTTGAAAAGGGGGTTGAGAAAAATTAGAAGAGTAATGAAAATTATTGGATGGGGATGGTTCTGAGTCGGCAAATTCATCGGGGGTTTCAATATTCGGGTTATTGAGTTGTGAGATGGAATATAAAACTGAGATGTGTGAATTAGTGTCGGAATTCATGCCTGATGTTACATTACTAGATGGAAAATCGGGTGGCGGAAAAGCAAAAAGTGGTATTATTGGGATTGGAGAGGTAAGATTGGTTGGGTGGGAATTTGATCGGTGTAGTGATCCAAGTTGGCGGCTCATCGTGGGCTAAAAAAATGATTATTTTGAGATTGAAAAGCGGTGGTATGGGGTTGTTCAATAATTTGTTCATAAGTATTATCATCTTGTGACTGGTGTGTCATTATATGTTGGATGGGACTTTGTGATGTGGTGTGTCGAAAATTTGGATTATGTGTGATGGCTAAGTTTCGAAAATTTCGTGGGACTAGGGATAGTGGATGGTTATTTGGTAGGGGTGGTAATTGTGGTGCCGTTGGCGTTATGTCTACATTGTTATGTTCTTCGTCGTATGTATTTTGTCGTGTTGTTATTTTTGTGTTATATTCTTTTATTTGTGCGTCTAAAAGAATTTTGTTTATAGATGTAGAAAAGATTCCAAAAAATCCTGCAAATAGTATGCGTGCTACACTTGCTTGTCTGTTTACTTGTGTGTGTATAGCACATGTGTTGTAGATTCCTTTTAAAAGTGAGAAAAGAAATCCAATAAAGTTAAACATTGCGTATAAAATAGTCAATTTTTCTAAGATGTAGTAGGGCCATCCTAGAAAATCGAGGATCTCATTTTTGAGTGTAACAAAGCTAAAAATGTTAATTGGTGATATATCTTGGGGACGGTATTTTTCACCGTTTAGATATATATAATCTTTAATGTCTTTAAAATATCCGCTATAGTCTTGCGTGTAGATATCGGCAAATCCTGCGGTTTCTGCAAGTTTGCGTAAATTTTGGTCTATTGATTGTCTTTGTATAGTGTCCATTTGTGTTAATAATTCTTGGAATTGTTGTGTTCTAATGTGATGTTGAATATCTGATTTTGAATAGATTCCTATTGATTGTAAGTCTATATTTGGGTTTCGAGCAATAGCACGAATGCTTTCTGGTGAAAATTTTTTGAGTGATTGCATTAATGTGGGATATGGTGTGAGAAGATAATATTTATTTTCATCAGGGTTTAGTTGTACTACATTGTGGCTGTTTTCTGATCCACATGGGACTGCGGTATCCCAGAAATAGGTTCTTCGTGAAAGTGTATCCACGAAATGTACTTTATTCTTATAAAAGATAGGGATTCTCTTATAACATCGTTTATCTTCAAAAACGTATAGTGGTGATACTTTTTTAGTACAAGTATAAAACCATAAGATGTTTCCTTCATAGTCTAAAAAATTTGATCTATTTCCAGATAATAAGTATCCTGCATAGGGTATTTTTAATACTGCTAGTGCAAGTGATTGTAATATTTGTGTTCGTTCTAATTCGCATAGGTGGTGTAGTGTTTCTAATTCGGAGAGTGACATTTCTTGAAAAATTCGGCTAATTGTATAATCTAGTTTCATATCTAAATGAATATCATAGTGGATATTACCGAAATATGTAGTATTCATTAGTGATAATTCTTGTAAGCGTGTGCTTCTGGTGTCATGGGGTTTTAGATGTCCACCAGGTTGTCCGTTGCTTTTTTCAAAATTAACTGGTATATAGGATGTTCCTTCGTTTAAAGGATGACCTGTGGCATATGGGTCGATTTTTATTTTTCCAGTGGTCATGTCGAATCCTTTTTCGTATTCAACTAATATTTCAGAGTATTGTGTTCTGTGAAGTGGATTCCTGTATTTACATGCAAGTTCTGTTTCTTGATATATTTGAAAACGTGTCAATTTGTTTTCTATATTGTCTATGTTTCTAAAATTAGAACTTAGTTTTCGTGATGGATGGACTTGTTCATATGGAATTGATTGTATAAAATATTTTTCGTGAAATTTTATCATACGAGCGTGTATTTTTGCTACTTGAAATGTTGTACATGTATCTTCGGGGAACCAAACAATTGTTGCTTGTGTTCTCGTTGTAGGGTCGCAATAACCTTGATCATTTTTACAAGGTAATCGGATTCCTTGATAGATCATTGTATTATCTGATAAATCTCGTGTTAGTTGTATTTTTTCGAGTTGTATTTTCCAATCGAAAAACATTATTTCTTGGTATCCTTTATTTTTTGTGTCTGCTTTGCAGTTTGATGGGTCATTTATACCAATGTGTGGTATCCAATGTTTATCGTGTAGGTCATAGGTTAATCGTCCGTGTGCGCCGTTATACGGGTATTTTTCGTCTAGTTTTATATGTCCTTGGTGTCTTTCAAGTTGTGATTGATGTACAGAGTCTGGAAAAACTTGAAAATTTACTAACTTTCTTTGGGAGTTTTTATTTTGTGTGATGTTTAGTCTAAGTAATTCATTTTTACAATCGTCGGGATTGAGATGTAAAAGACGTTCTATATTACTTTGATAAAATGATTCATGGTCAAGTCGGTTTTTGTTTCCGTTCGAGACTTGTGAACAATGTACTTTCTTTTCGGAAAATGTTGCTGTGAATTTATAACCTGTAACTGTTGTTGCTCGGGCTTTTGAATAGAGTGTTGCTATTACATCTGTGGTTTCTATAGCTTGTGGTTCTGTTTCACATTGTGATACTTGATTTATTGCATATTTATGTAGTGTTTTTTGTTCATTTTCTTCACAATCGTAATGTGTTACTAATAAATCTTGTGGTCCTGTACGAGGAGAAGGGTTTATGTTTTGATTTGAGATTACTAGAAAAAGGAGTTGGAGAAAAATTAATAATTTTAGAATATACATGTGTATGATAATCCTGAGTATGGATTATAAAATGTAATGTAGCCAATTGTGTTTTTGGTATATCTGTCGTATTTGTATATTACTTCAGTAGTTATAAACGGTGGTGGTAGTGATTGAGCTGTTATGTTAGGTGGATTTAATGGGTAGGGATGTTGGGTAATATTATTTAACTTAACTGTGATTTCAAACTTTAATTGTAAACTGTTTTGTTGGAGTATTTGAATATTGTGATCACGGATATCGTTGTGAATATCTTGGCGATATTGTAATCTATTAAGTGCCCAGTTATGAAGGCGGTTACTTTCTTGATGTTGTCCAAATAGTGGTGGAGGTGCTGTAAATGTATTCCAATCTAGTCTTAAAGGAATATTTATTGATGATTGTTCTCGATATCTGGCGTCGAGATTATTTGGAAAATTTAAGTTAAAAGGTGGTGGTGAAAACTGACTTATTGATGGTGTTGATGGTAGTGATAATGTTTCTGGTAGTGATGAGGATGTTGTTGTATCCGTAGAAATATCTATGGGGTCATTGACTAAATTTGGTTCACCTTGTGTAAATGAATGTGTAGTCCAATATGGTAGTCGTGATGCCTGGTTTGGGGGGTTAAAGGGATTTTCACGTATTTGCTCAGATGTTGGTGTTGAACCTAAGTAATCTGATGGTAGGCTTGAGGTGCTTCGTTGTGAAAGAAGCGTAGGGGTTTCTGGTAATATACCAATGGGGTTTTCTGGAGTGTTTTGTGATGGGGATTGAGGTATATCAAAATGAACTCGGGGAGTTTGAAAATTTCTGTTTCGTCGAGGATGTATAATTTGTCTATTTATTTCGACTGTATTTTGGTTTTGACTAGAATTTTTTATTCTACTTAATTCTTGTGGTAGTGTTGGATATAGGTTATATGTTGGTTCGCTTAAAGGTGCTTGTCGTTGAACTGGTTCTAGTGGTTCTGATAAACGAGTATGTCGTTCTTCAAAAGTGTATGGATTGTCTTGAAAAGAAATTCGTGTAGATGTTTGAGGATTTTGAGTAGTTGAAGGTGGTGTTTGGTTATCTTGGGATGATGTCGGTGAAGACTGATTCTGTGACTGTTGGGTAGCAATTTTTGATAGTTTTTTGAATTATTACTTTAGTGAGAAATTTTGTGTTTATTATAATATTCTTCCAAAAAAAGAATTAGAAGGATTGTTGCTAGGGCAAATGTGAGGATTGCTTTCTTTATACATTTACATATTGTCAAAATGAGGGATGATAAAAATGTTATGAAAATTACAAACAATAAAAAAATATCAGTTCTACTGAAAATTGTTCGTATCATTTAGACAAGTTGTATAAATCGTACCTGTGGATATAATCAAGGGTTTTGGAAAGTTGGAGGAATAGTTCGAGTATAGTGTAGAAAATTAAAAAAATGTTACAAAAAATGATTAGGATTATTAGAAAAGATTCAAGTATATCAAAAAGAAATATTATAAAGGTTTCAAGTATTGTAAAAAAATGTTTAAGATTTATGAGTATTTGAGTAACTGATTGAGAGAAGAGCATTTAAGAAATGATCTATTGGTCGAATATTTTTTGCTGTTTGAGGCGATTTTCTAGTGTGGTCGGATTATTTATTAGTTTTTTGACAAGTGGGTTGAGTTTTGTAAAAAATTGTTGGGGGCAATTTTCATGGTGACTGGGAGGTCGTCTTTTTCTTTATTTTTGTTTGTCAAATGATCCGGGGTATGGTGAGATTTTTTTACTTTAGGCTAATTAAAATGTTCATTTTGTTACTTTAGGCTAAGTTAACAAATTTGCTTTGGGGGTATTCGTGGTCTGAGTTGGGGAAATATTGTTGATCTTTGGGTTATTAGATAAGGGAGGGGTACGGTATTATGGTGATATTTATTTTAGTTGTCAAGTTGGAGTGGTTTGCTTATTTTTGACCTGGAGGTCGTAAAGTTATAGTTATAGATGTGCCTGGAGTTCTATATGATTCGTCTAATTGGTCTTAGTTTGAGTTAGAGAAAGTGACGGATTGGATGAATCCTATTGGTCTATTTTGAACTAGAATTATTACGTACTTGTCAGCATGTTATTTTGAAAAATGTAAATGAAAAATGTTTTGGAGATTTCAAGATTGTGAAGCAAATGTTAAAATTACTTTTGAAATTCTACTTTCTTTAAAATTTTAGATTGGGGGATGAATATTTTATAGTTTTTACGTGGTTGATTTCGGAGTCTTGTTGTTTTTCTATTTTCTGATTTGTCGATTTGTTCTTGGGGTATTATTTGTTCGGTCATTTTTCTATTTTTTCTTTGTTTTGGGGATTCTTTATGGTTTTGTGTATTGTTTTTGGTGGCGGTTGGTTTTGTGTTTTGATTTTCGGTGGGGTTATCATTTTGTTCTGTGTTTTTCAGATGTGGTTCATTTTGAATGATTTTTAATCCTGTGAAAGAATATAATTGAGTTAATTCGCGGAGTGCGTATTCTTTTGGGTAATAAGGTAATAGGTTGTTTCGATGTTGAACGATTTCTTTTTTGTTTGAGTCGGTAATTTTATATGTGACATCAGTGGGTTTTGCAATTATTTGGTATGGTCCTTTTCGAAGGGGTTGTAATTTTTTAGAAATTCCTTTTTGAGTATTAAAATTAGGTATTAAAACAAATGTTCCAATTTTTAATTCGGAGGCTGGTGTAAAACGTGAATTGATTTGTTCATTAATGTTTTGTCTTTGTAATAACTTTTTTGTTATTTTTTGATAAATTTCATTGTGTTTTTTATCTCTGTTTAGAATCCATTCGGTGTGTGTACCGGAGGCTAGTTTAAGAATTTGTGGGTGATGAAAATGATCTTCATCGTGTGTATGTAAAGGTAGGTTATAACAAATTGAGTCTTTATTTGGTTGACAATAACCTTGTGCGTTTTTATGAGAATTTGCTGTAAACATTATTGGTTTGCGTGGCTTTTGGTTAAAAACCATTTCGTATGGTGACATTCCTAAAGTTGTCGTAATTTGTGAATTATATGCTAAGGGAAATAATTTTACATCTGCTGACCATTCGGTATATTTTGTATCATTTCCGTTGATGATACATCTAAGATATTCTTGTAATGAACGGTTCATACCTTCGACTAAGCCGTTTGTCCAAGGTGCATGAGATGTACGTGGTTTGTGTTTAATGTTATATAAATGACATAGTGTGATAATTTCATTATTTATGAATTCTGTACCGTTGTCTGTAACTAAAATTTCTGGTAGTCCGAATTTTGCTATCCAGTGTTCATAGAGTGTTGTGTAAGCGTAATAAGCGTTACAATGTGGTACTGGGTTAAGTGCTACATAATGTGTAAATGCGTCAACAATTACCATAATGTAGGAGTTTCCTTCTGATGAGGGTGAAATTGGTCCCTTAGTATCAAATGAGATACGATGGTTAAAGTACAAGCTTTGTCCTTTAAAATCTTGTTTTTGTGCTATTTGTTTTTGATTCGGGTAAGGTTTATTTAGTTGACATACTATACAATCATTGCATAGTACTTTTATCCAAATTGGTGCATTTGGGAAATAAAAGTTTTGTATAAAATTTGAATATGTTTTTTCTGATCCAGAGTGTCCTTTAATATTTTGTGTATGTGAAATATTAAAAGCTATAAGAATCATACTTAAAGGGAGACATGGAACTGTAGATTCATTTAGGTTATACTCTAAAAGGTCTGTATTTTCGTTAATTGTTGTGTTGTTAAATTTGCGAAAGTATCGGAGGAGTGTTTTGTTTCCTAGAATGGTTGAATCTGCTTTGATAGGTTTAGTTTTATATTTGTGCCATGATTTTAGTTGTCTAATTATCGGGTCAAGATTTTGATATTGTTTCAGTGTTGAAACTGTAATTGTTTCTGTTGGGGGGAGAAAAATGTTTTCGATTTCTAATTTAGATAAGGGTATTGTGTCAAGTGGGTCGTGAAGGTCAAAAACTTGATTTATTGTGTATTTTGAATCATTTGTTTGTGGTCCTGATAAATTTATTTTATCAGTTAAATCTTCTTTTTCAATTAGTGGAAAATGGTCTTTTTTAGGCGGGTGTTGTTTTGTTCGTTTTTGTTGGGTGTTATTTTTTATCCATTGAGAATATGGGATTGGTTTGAAAGTTGATGTTCCAAGTAAATCAACTTCATAATGATTATTTTGACAATCTAAATAAAGTGGGAAATGTTGTAAACTATTTATTTGTGATTGTTCAATATCAGTTTTTACTGCATATTTGCATTCCAATCGGGGTGATGTTTCGTTTTCTGCAAGGTAGAATTTTATGTTTTTGGGTATTTCAACTGTTGTTTTTCGTGTAAGTAATTCAGGTGGTGTATTTCGACTTAAGGTGTCTGGTAATGCAAGATTTTTTCCTGCAGTCCAAACTATATGTAAGTTTGGAAATTTCATTAGAATTAGTTGAAATCTGTAAACTCGGTGGTTTGGGTTAGATTTTTGTGTAAAGAGAAAGATGATTGGTTTATGGTCTGTGAATAGAACTGTTGGATGTTTTGATCCAAGTATCAGAAATTCATATTCTGTCAGTGTATATATTATGGCTGTACATTCTCTCATTAGAGTTGAGAGTCGTAGCTCTGCTTGAGTGAATAATCGAGAATTTGCTGATATGAGGTTCATTTTATTTGTACCTTTATGTGATTGTAATAGTGCTGCACCGATGCCAAAGTTCGAAGCATCGCACATTGCATAAAATGGTTGATTTGAATCTGGAATTGTGTTTGAAATTTGTTCAGTTAAAAGTTTCTTCATTTCTTCAAATCGTGTTTGATGTTCTGTGTTCCATTCAAAATTATTTTGTTGTCTAAGGATGTTATAAAATGGTCGTAGATATAATTGCATTTTATAAACATATTTACTTAAAAAGTTTAACATTCCAAGAAATTCTTGGATTTTCTTTTTATTTGTTGGTGGTTGAAGTTTTTGAATAGCGTCAATGCGTGATTTCAATGGAGTGATTGTTTTTCTTTCTATATTATGTCCTAAGAATTTAACTCTTGTCAAAAAGAAGTGTGATTTATCGGGGGCGGCCTTCAGATTTTCGTTCTGAAGTATTTGGTGATATTTTTCTAAAACATTGAACATCTCGTCTTTTGTTTGTGATTGCATAAAAACATCGTCTAAATAGGTGATTGCGTTTTTCTTGAGTATTAGTGGTCTAAAAATTTTGCTCATAAAAGCTGAAAATGCTGCTGGTCCTATGGATATTCCATAGAATAAGCGGTTGAATTCATATTGTTGGTTTCCGATAACAAATTGTGTTAAACGTCGTGATTGTTCATCTAGTGGCATTTGATTGTATGCACTATTCATATCGGCGGTTGTAAAGTATTTGCCGTTTATTTTTGTTAAAATAACTTGTATTGGTTCAATGGGCCAATTACATTTTGATTCATCTATAAGTGAATTGAGGTATCTAGCATCGAGAACGATTTTTTAATGATTCTCCTTTAGCTAGAATGATAACGGGGTTGATAAATGTGTTGCCTTTTGGTTGTTCTTCTTTATTAACTGGTGATATAATGTTGTATTGTTCTAAAATATCAAGTAATCTGTTCACTTTATCATGTAAGTGAATTGGTACTTTACTTGCTCTCTGTTTTTTGAAAACTGCGTCTGGTTTTAACGGGAGATGTAGTGATGAACTGATTTTCCCAACATCGAATTTTGATGTTGCATAGACTGATGAATATTTAATTAGCTGTTTGGCTAATTTTTCGAATTCGTCTTGTGTTATTTGTGAATGTTGGAAATTAAACATTGTTAAAAATTTTTGTTGGTCCTCTGTGTAGTTACTTATGTTGAATGTAGGTTTGAAATATGGAGTTTTTGTGAAATAATCCGTATTTCTGTTTTCGTTACTTATTATATTATTTATAGATAATTCTTCATTAAGAATTGTAGATTGGCAAATATCTAGTAATTGGAGTATATTATTTACGCGATAGGCTTTTTCGTGTATTGGTGATATTGTAGCGTTGGTTTCACAATATCCTAAAAGTCCTAAAGGTAATGTTACTTGGTAAGGTGTGTTGTTATAGACATGTAAGGAAATGATATCGGAATTCGAATTTTTCAAATATTTTATGGATGAGATTGTGATTTTGAAAAATTTGTGAATAGGTTTGAATTCAAATTCTGACATATAAAATTTTTGTTTGTTTTGTTCTTTATCATATTGGTGAACTTGTTTGATTGAAAAATTATAGATATTTCCTGATAGTGGTTTTAGGTGTTTTCTTTGTTGGTTAAATATCGGGTAGAATTTTGAAAAGAATGGTGGTTGTTTATTTAATCTTTGAAAAAATGTTAAGGATGTTTCTTTTGTTTTTGTATATTTATCTTTGATTAATATTTTACTATTTAGTATGTTAATTGTTGGTATGTACTTCGAAATAAATGGTATTCCAATGATATTATATTTAATGTCAGTGATATGGAATATTTGTTTAAATGGCTTATTTAAAATTTTGCTTTGTTCCATTGTTCTGGTGGGGAGGAGAAATAATTGGATTTTTCCGTAGTTTATCAATGTTGATCCTTGTGCTGTTGCTAACTTACTGGAGGTTTCAAGAGGTGTTAGCTTTGGGTGTAAAGTTTTTATTTCATTCCATGTGGGGATGTTTATTATGTTTGATTCTGCTCCTGAATCAATTAAAAAATCTATTTCAAGGTCTGGTGATTGAAATTCTTTATTTCTTGGGCTTTCTAAGAGAAATGGTATTGTCCAAATTTTTTCTTTGGGTTGTTCTTTTTGTATATTTTGATAAATGTGGTTTGTATTCAAGCATTTTGTTTTGGTATTTTTATTGGTTTGATCTGTAGTGTTAATCTCGTTTGTTTCTTGCGTCGTTGGTGTGGAATTTATGGGTGTAGTGTAATAATTTTGAAGAAATTCTGATTGATTTTCATATATGTGTGATGGAAAGGGTTGTTCATATATGACAGATTCATAGTAATTTTCGATTTTTATCATATTGATAGAAAGAGTGTTTTCAGTATCACTTTCTGAATCTGATGATGTACAGTTTATTTGATTGAGTTGTAACGTATCAGTTACTGTGTCATCAATACCTGGAGGGTCTGATGTTGTTTCTGGATTTGACTGTACTTGATTGATTTGTCTTTGATGTTTAGGTGTACTACTTCTGTGGCGATTATTAGAATGATTATAGTTATTATTATTCCGGTGTGGTGATTGGGAATAATTTCTATAACGATTATTATAACTTGATTGTCGATTTTGTGAATTATTTCGTGATCTGTTTTGGTAATTATTGTTTGGTCTGTTATAGTTCGATCTATTATATGAGTTATTCCTTGATCGATTGTTCGGGTAATTCTGGTTTCGGTTGTTTGAATAACTTCTATTTCGATTATAGGAGTAGTTTCTATTCCTATTGTATGATGAATTTCGTGATTGGTTGTTTGGGTAGTAGTTATTTCTTGATTGGGAATTAGATCTAGAAACAAATCGTTGTGTATTTGAATTTGATCTGGAGTAGTTATTTCGACTATTTGGTCTATTGTAGTGATTTTGTGATGAATTATACGTGTTTCTTCGTTCTGGTGATCTTCCTCTATAACTTGAGTTATATGGTGATTGATTTCTTGTATAATTTGTATTGTTCGGGAGTGGTTTTCCTGAACTGTTGTTGCTGTGGACTGTTTTGTTCGGTAGATTTTGATCTTTTTTCATGTATTGATAGAATGATTTATTTGGTTCTTTATATTTTTGAGGTTTATTTTGATTGTCTTGCTGTTTTTGTCTACATTCGGAAATACTATGTCCGTATCGTCGGCAATAATTACACCATTTTTTGAAAGATGGTTTGCCTTTTAAGTTTGGGTTCTTTTCGTAGATATTGAGTATTTCAGTGATTTTTTCAACGAGGTCTGTCTCTGATTCCTGTATATTATTAATATTAGTGGGAGTCGTTTCAATTCTGTTAACGTATTGTAATTTCAGATTTTCCGTTTCTTCTAGTTTCATCGTGATTTCTGCTTGTTCTAATTTGTCTACTAGTTTTCGAAAATCTAAATCGGGTTCTCGAATTGAAGAAGGATGTGATGCTCTCTTTTTTATTGCTATTTTCCTTAATTGTGGTGTTAAGGTCATCATTAAGATTTCTGTCATCTTTGTGTTTTTATAGTCATGTGTATTTAATGAATATGCTTTTCGAACTAGTGTTTCGATTCGTACTGCTATTTGCTTGATGGTTTCGTTTGGTAATCTGCGAATTTCATTACATAAAACTCTTTGTTGTTGTTTGTTTCTTTCGGAGTCAAACATTTTTGAAAATTCTTGTGTAAACCTTTTCCAGTTTGATTTTACTTCTAGAGGTAGTACTGAAAACCATTTTTGGGCTGCGCCATCTAAGGTTGTTTGTATTAACGCTGTGCGTCGATGTATCCAGTTTTGATGTAGTGGCGTATTAATTGGTTCAGGTCCTATATTTAAAATCAAATTTGCTGTTACTGCATTTAAATAATCTTCTACAGAGTATTCAGGGTCTGTTCCTGTGAAAACCATTAAAGGTTTGTTTGATGTTATTCATGATCCACCCATAAGGTATGGATTCATTGTCATTTGTAATGATTCTGCTGCATTTGGCATTTGAGAAAAATTTGAAAGTTGGTTTCTTGTTATCTCATGTTGTTGGAGATAATATGGGAGTGGTATTTCATTTTGCATTTGTGATGGTTGATACGAGTGTGCAGTCATTGGATTTTGTTGTTGAATTGGTTGAAAAGATTGTGTATTAATTGGATTTTGTTGTTGAATTGGTTGTTGATTTTGTGCATCTATTGGTTGTGGAGAAAAATTTCTATGATTTGTACGTGTTCTCTGTATTCCTTGTTTACGATATTCTTGAGTATTTTGTGCAAATATATCTGGTTGTAAGAAATCATCATCTGAGGATAAATAATCCATTTGATAAGATGTCTGTTTTTTATTTTTATTTTGTTGAAAAAATGGGTAATTTTCACTGTGATCCCGTGGAGGATTTGTTTGGAAATTTGTTGAATTAGGTTGGGCCATTGGGTTATCCCAATTTCGAGATCTTGTATATTGGTTAAAATTTCTTTGTGGTTGATTATATGTTTTTGATGGATGTGTATAATTATAATTATGGTCTGCAAAGTTGTTTCTAGTGAATGTTTTGCGTGTTTTTGATGGTATTGTCATGGGTCTGTATGTTTGGTAATCCATATGTGAATATTTAGGGGCAACCGAAGGTTTAACGGTTGATTGTAAGGTTACCTGTGTTTGTGAAGGATTTGTATTTCTTGGTGTTGTTAAATTTGGGCGTATTGGTGAAATACTTTGTTGTGTAGTTGTTGTGTGTACAATTTCTTCATTTATGAAGTGTGATGGTGTCTGGATATCTTGTTGAGTAAGATTCCTAGTTCCATTGAGGTTTTCATTGTGTATAACTGTAGAGTTTAAACTATTATTTTGTGTATCGGGTAAAAATGTATTATAGTTTAATGGTGTTGCATCAATTGTTAATGGTATTACTCTTACATAATCTCTTATGTAAGATATTGTACCTATTGCTTGACTTGAGATTGATTGTGGAAAGCTTATAAATGCGGGATGAGACCATTCGGGGTCCCAAACATAATCTGATTGTTCTGTGATAGCGGTATCATCGTTCGAGTTTTGGGGTCTAAAATTTTTTCTTGCTTGTGCAATTAAATCAATATTGTGTGTGAAATAATCTATTATGAACCATGCCAAAATTTTTTGTAGATCGTGTTTTGTATGTTGTGAAACGTCGTCTTTCGTGAAATTTTCTTTAATGATGTTTAAATAACTAGAGAGTAGTGTGATTTCATGTCGTACTTTCAAATGTTTAGATGTTTCTGTCGGTGAGACATTTGTTATTGGGATTTCGTTTTCTAATATCGAAATATAACTATATATTATTGTGAAAACTTCATTGGTGACTATGGAGTTTGCTCTTTGTGAGTTATGATATTGGATGCTTTTTATATATTCTGAAAAAACTTTTGAAAATTCTAAATCAAGGTCGTCTGTTTGAATTGTATATTTTCTATTATTATGGTTTGGTGAGGTAAATTCTATGGAGTAGATTCCATACTGTTGTGTTATGTTGCATATATCTTTTAGATAGTGATCTATGATTTGTCTTTTGATTTTTACATCGGGGAACTCTGTTTTACATGGACTGATTCCGGGTTCAAATAAATTTACGAGTAAATTTTGACAAAATATGTGTTGTCCTCTATCAGTATCTGCGTCTACTATAAAAGGAAAGATTTCATCATCATCTGGAGTTTCTTCACCTGGGGTGTGTGTTGAACTCATTTTCCCGTTCGATGACTGTTAATATGTAATTATTAATGTGTCGAATTGGTTGATTCCAATTGTATAGATGTACTGGTTTGTGTTTGTACTGCTTTTTTATTCTTCTTTTTCCTCTTTGTGATGAATTTGAAGTTGTTTCTGAGTCAGAAAAATATAATTGATCGTGAATTGGGCAATTTTTATCTATTGATTCTTTTAGTTTGTAAAGTTCGTCTAAACTGTTGGTTTCTGATTCTGAAAATGCGTTTCGATTTTTTGAAAATCTTTTTCGTGTTATTTGTCTTTGTTTAGTTATTATTTTTCTCTTTAGTGTTTGTCGTTTTGTTCTAATGTATCCAACTGTTTGTGTATGAGGTGTGATTACAAGGTCGTATTTTTTGTTATCTATTTCACAATTGTGTAAAACGATTGTTTGTTTATTTCCTAGGTTTTTAAATGACATAAGGTTTAGAATGACGGATGCAAAAGGTTGTTAAATGATTTCTATTTTCCTAAACTGTTAGTTCTTACGATTTTTTGGTTAGCTTAACCTGGGTCTGTTTGTTCAGGGTTGGAGAGAAAAGTATATCGATTCCGAAGAATGATTTTTTACTTTCTCGTGGCTAGTATAAGTTAAGGTGTTAACTTACTTAATCTTACTTAGGGGTAGTGATTGTGTTCAAGGGTTGGAGAATAGTAAATCGATCCACAAGGTTCAGGTATAATTAGAACGCGAGTAGTTCGTTAGATACTATTTTAAACTTACTAAGTCTAAGATTTATCCTGGGTCTGGTAAGAGGGGGGGTCAAGTGAAGGATGAATAACCGAAGTTCTTCACTGTTTATCCTAATTTGAATGATTAGTTTTGTTTAAAAATTTCTATTAGTCTTGGGTCTTTAGAAAGGGTTGGGTAGTGAATCGACGTTTGAGGTCGTTAGACACTAATTAAGTAGGTGGGGGAGAACAAAGTTGTTCTGTTTGATCCAAGGATAAGCCTTGATGATCAAATTTGAAATTTAATTAAGTAGAAAATGATTTAAGATCCAAGGATAAGCCTTGATGATCTGGTTTTAAAATTAAGTGAATTTAAGTTTTAATAAAATTTTAAATGTGTGTAAAGGAAAGATTTAGTGTTTTGATGATATTAGTGGGTTTATGATTGCTGTTATGTTTTAGGTGATGGAGCTGGAACAACAGGATGATTTATGATTACTAACCATTTATTGTCATGCTACTAATTTTTATTTTTTATTTTTCAATAAATATTTTTCAAACATGTTTTGTATAATACTGCAGAGTTTTAGGAAAACGATCTTAGATCTTTTTATCAATCGTTATTGTATATTAATAATTTTGTTTAGCGCCTGAAATGATTTTGAAGATTAACTTCAAGGTTTTATGTTTGCAAATGAAAATCTAAATTCATTGCCAGTAGTATTCGAAATATAAAAGTTTGTTCTGGCTTTTGCCGAACTATCATATAACTATACGGCAAGTTTCTACTTTGTCGTATGTCGTCTTTGGTTCGAGGTCTTCTTCCAATTCCGGGTAGTTCTGTTATGGTTCGGAATATTGGCTCTGATCTATTGAGTCGGAGAGACATTTCAATTAAATTATTGTCGTATAACATTTTGTAAATGTTTTTGTCTAATTTCTAATCTATTTTGGTTAATTCTAATCTATTAAGGTCTTGTTCGAGACTTATGGTCGCACCAGATGAGTTAGGACCGAAGTGTAACTCATAGAGTAATTTCGGATAGGGTACACCGTCTGCTCGTCACGCTATCTTATTTTCGGCCGGATAGATTCGTGCAACTTCTTAGTCTAATACCGATCCTAATCTTACTCTTATACTATCTAGTCTCAGGTTGTTTAACTAGTCTCTGCTAGGCTCAATAGATCTAGGGTATACTGGTTTATTGCGGCTGCTGAAGTGCTCGGGAGAGTCCAACTAATTTCTAAGTTAAATTCAAATCTCTCTGGTGCTGAAATTACAAGTAACTTCAGCACTTACAAATAAGTGGGTTGTTAGTTAGATGGATTGTGATTGGTTAATATTAAATACTTTACATTGGTAAAACATTTAATTTATCCAATCATAAAATATAGTTTAGATCAGGTTCCAGTAGTACAAAAAAACTACCAGTGGCTTGTTTGTTGGGTTTAGTTTTTGCGAACCGATATCATGACATAATTTGTTTTCATTCCTTGTTCAGAGATGGTCTCGTAGTGAGTCGGGTGCCCACTATTCCCTTGGCTACCGAGAAAAGAACAAAGAACAGGACGTGAACACATCTCAAGTGCTGTCCAACATGCCCATGTTCACGTACAGACCAGGTCCACACCAGTACTGGGAAGTGGAGAAACCAAAAAAACTGCTCTGATTTTAAACTATCAATTAAAGACAAAAATATAACAAACTATTTCACCTGAAATCAATTTACGCTGATTATGAGGTTTGAAAACTTTCAGCTTGTGACTATAAAAGCGCGCTATATCGCTGAGCTTTTCCATTCCTTCCAGTTCTGATTTTTAGAGAGTGCTCTGCAAACATAAGCCTAGTATCGTAATTTGACCGCTGCAATTTTTTTGTGCTAGAAATGACTTCCAAACATATATATGATAACAAATGAAACTGAAAAGAATTGAATGGTTTCACGAATTCTGCATTTGTATTTTTGTTTGTGTAATGACTTCACTTGCAAACAAATTATTATTATTATAAACAAAAGTTATCAAAAAGCTACGAACTTTTTGTTTCAAGGTTCTCATTGATGTTTCCTGAAACCTCTAGCTAATCTTAAATAACATTTTACTGAAAGTTCCGGTCTTTGCGTATCTGAAAGTCTGGTATCTGAAAGTTCCGGTCTTTGCGATAGTTTCCATCTCCTTTGGAAGATTTCGTCGAAACAATATTCTTCGAGTAAAGAATCTATCTTTACCTCAATGGATAGTCGCAAAATGGTTGAAGTTTCAGCAACATAATATTTAATTTAGATAAAATATTAAACACTACAATTTCCAAAAATAATAAACGAAATCATAATAATTTTTGACGATGAAGCTCAGCTATAAATAAATGACTTTTCTGATGTGAAAATGGTGTTGAAATATGGATAAAATCTTGAAACATTGGGGAACCCTTCGACATCGCCGATATTGACTGATCTTCCGTGACATTCCCAAATAAAATTGGACCCAAATCGACTAAATATAGCTTTCGGTATTTCTGCTTTAGTTCTTCCAGATATGATCGCCAGAAATGCACTCCTGGATCGTAGCGAAGCTTGATAAGACAGCTTGTGGGGTCTTTCTTCTGGTTTCTCATTTGTTTAATACATGGAGTGGGGTCGGGCTCGGGTGACTGGTGCTCAATGACAAACACTGCATTTTTACATCGAGTGTATATCAGGCCACTTTATATCATATAACAAAAATTTATATAATACAATATTTATTATAACTTAGATTCGACAATAAACAGTTCCCGTTCGGCATTTTTACCTCGATACATGTTTTTTTAAATCGATAAATCACAGAAGCGTTACAACAGTTTAAATTAGAACTCATTATCAGAGACGCACTTGGGAAAGACTTTCAAAGCATTTCAAATCCAAGGTATTCGCCCTATAGTATTTCAATTCCTTGCCAATATTATACCAACTATTCACTGACAATTGGGATTTTTTCTACAAATAATGCTAGATTTTAGAGAATCCTTGCCTCTGATTGATTGAACTCTTCGTCACTGAATATTAATGGCTTTTCTCATCTCAACATGTGGATTTCTTCCTAATCGACAATCAAATGATTAATAATAGTACAAATGATAACTGCTGTTCAAGAAATACATATTACAAATAAAAACAAAAAAGAATAGACGGTGCGATAGTAGCGCAATATTTTCTGACCCTTTTGACTGATAAAAAAAATTAAAAATCAAGAAAAAATTGAAAAAAGGAAAAATTTAAGAATATTTTTTGTTCTAATTCAAATTAGAATTAGAACAAAATTATTCAGAGCTTTCACTCGAGTAACAGATTGGTGCAATGACAGTTCTCACAGTTGTATTGAATTCGAAAACAAAAACGTACTCTTAGGTTTTAATTTGTTTTTGTATCGATCAATTGTGCGGCGGAATCATTCGAAACCTCCTTAAAAGCCCTGTAACAGCTTTTTTTAAACAATTTTTTCGTAAGTTAAATTGTTTAAGCAAAAATTTGCAGTTTTCTCGAAAACTCTACTCAAAAAATTTCAAACCTACCACTGGTTGTCTTAACAGAAACGTGAAAAAATCCTCTGAAGGGCTAACAAAAAATATTACAAAGCATGTATTAAAAACTTCATCAAATTGTCAAATAATAACTTAACTTTCTCAAACAAAAACTAAAAGGTTTTGTCCAAAAGGTAACACAATGAATTTATTTTCTTGCTTAAATTTTATCGTGATATCAGGATGGCTTAACCAACAACACGATGGAAAGCTCAAAAATTTCAGTGATGGGTTGGATTTTAAAAGAGTTTCTGCTGGATTCAAAAAAACTTGTGTCCAATTTGGCATAATCCTGGAACTTTTTCAATTAAGCAATCGAAAAACAAATGTATAAACACAAGGTGGATTTTGATTTGCGAAAGTTATCTGAATGAAAGACAAAAAACTCTGGAAAGTACTGGCATTTCACAAGCCAGCAACATAGTGGTCGGAAAAAATTTACGGCACCTGGTGCAGATATGTTAAATTTAAAATGCACCGAAGGATTATTGGAGAAACTGGCTCCCGGTTTCTTCATTGTCTGATATACCTTGAGTTGTGTAGGATAGCAGCGTTTCTGCGAATTGAGGGATTGCTCTGCAAAAAAAAACTCTTCCAGTTTTCCAAATTATTTTGAGCTTTCACTCGATGAACAGATTGGTTTAATGACAGTTCGCACATTTTTCTTGACTTCGAAAACAAAAACGTACGGTTAGGTTTTAATTTTGAGTTTGTTTTGGTCAATTGTGCGGCAGAATCATTCGAAACCTCCTTAAAAGCCCTGTAACAGCTTTTTTTAAACAATTTTTTCGTAAGTTAAATTGTTTAAGCAAAAATTTGCAGTTTTCTCGAAAACTCTACTCAAAAAATTTCAAACCTACCACTGGTTGTCTTAACAGAAACGTGAAAAAATCCTCTGAAGGGCTAACAAAAAATATTACAAAGCATGTATTAAAAACTTCATCAAATTGTCAAATAATAACTTAACTTTCTCAAACAAAAACTAAAAGGTTTTGTCCAAAAGGTAACACAATGAATTTATTTTCTTGCTTAAATTTTATCGTGATATCAGGATGGCTTAACCAACAACACGATGGAAAGCTCAAACATTTCAGTGATGGGTTGGATTTTAAAAGAGTTTCTGCTGGATTCAAAAAAACTTGTGTCCAATTTGGCATAATCCTGGAACTTTTTCAATTAAGCAATCGAAAAACAAATGTATAAACACAAGGTGGATTTTGATTTGCGAAAGTTATCTGAATGAAAGACAAAAAACTCTGGAAAGTACTGGCATTTCACAAGCCAGCAACATAGTGGTCGGAAAAAATTTACGGCACCTGGTGCAGATATGTTGAATTTAAAATGCACCGAAGGATTATTGGAGAAACTGGCTCCCGGTTTCTTCATTGTCTGATATACCTTGAGTTGTGTAGGATAGCAGCGTTTCTGTGAATTGAGGGATTGCTCTGCAAAAAAAAATTCTTCCAGTTTTCCAAATTATTTTGAGCTTTCACTCGATGAACAGATTGGTTTAATGACAGTTCGCACATTTTTCTTGACTTCGAAAACAAAAACGTACGGTTAGGTTTTAATTTTGAGTTTGTTTTGGTCAATTGTGCGGCAGAATCATTCGAAACCTCCTTAAAAGCCCTGTAACAGCTTTTTTTAAACAATTTTTTCGTAAGTTAAATTGTTTAAGCAAAAATTTGCAGTTTTCTCGAAAACTCTACTCAAAAAATTTCAAACTTACCACTGGTTGTCTTAACAGAAACGTGAAAAAATCCTCTGAAGGGCTAACAAAAAATATTACAAAGCATGTATTAAAAACTTCATCAAATTGTCAAATAATAACTTAACTTTCTCAAACAAAAACTAAAAGGTTTTGTCCAAAAGGTAACATAATGAATTTATTTTCTTGCTTAAATTTTATCGTGATATCAGGATGGCTTAACCAACAACACGATGGAAAGCTCAAACATTTCAGTGATGGGTTGGATTTTAAAAGAGTTTCTGCTGGATTCAAAAAAACTTGTGTCCAATTTGGCATAATCCTGGAACTTTTTCAATTAAGCAATCGAAAAACAAATGTTTAAACACAAGGTGGATTTTGATTTGCGAAAGTTATCTGAATGAAAGACAAAAAACTCTGGAAAGTACTGGCATTTCACAAGCCAGCAACATAGTGGTCGGAAAAAATTTACGGCACCTGGTGCAGATATGTTAAATTTAAAATGCACCGAAGGATTATTGGAGAAACTGGCTCCCGGTTTCTTCATTGTCTGATATACCTTGAGTTGTGTAGGATAGCAGCGTTTCTGCGAATTGAGGGATTGCTCTGCAAAAAAAAATTCTTCCAGTTTTCCAAATTATTTTGAGCTTTCACTCGATGAACAGATTGGTTTAATGACAGTTCGCACATTTTTCTTGACTTCGAAAACAAAAACGTACGGTTAGGTTTTAATTTTGAGTTTGTTTTGGTCAATTGTGCGGCAGAATCATTCGAAACCTCCTTAAAAGCCCTGTAACAGCTTTTTTTAAACAATTTTTTCGTAAGTTAAATTGTTTAAGCAAAAATTTGCAGTTTTCTCGAAAACTCTACTCAAAAAATTTCAAAC
Organism: Symsagittifera roscoffensis; assembly: GCF_963678635.1. Taxonomy (NCBI): domain Eukaryota; kingdom Metazoa; phylum Xenacoelomorpha; order Acoela; family Convolutidae; genus Symsagittifera; species Symsagittifera roscoffensis. Next base: position 84,373 of record NW_026970825.1, read on the forward strand.
TTACCACTGGTTGTCTTAACAGAAACGTGAAAAAATCCTCTGAAGGGCTAACAAAAAATATTACAAAGCATGTATTAAAAACTTCATCAAATTGTCAAATAATAACTTAACTTTCTCAAACAAAAACTAAAAGGTTTTGTCCAAAAGGTAACATAATGAATTTATTTTCTTGCTTAAATTTTATCGTGATATCAGGATGGCTTAACCAACAACACGATGGAAAGCTCAAACATTTCAGTGATGGGTTGGATTTTAAAAGAGTTTCTGCTGGATTCAAAAAAACTTGTGTCCAATTTGGCATAATCCTGGAACTTTTTCAATTAAGCAATCGAAAAACAAATGTATAAACACAAGGTGGATTTTGATTTGCGAAAGTTATCTGAATGAAAGACAAAAAACTCTGGAAAGTACTGGCATTTCACAAGCCAGCAACATAGTGGTCGGAAAAAATTTACGGCACCTGGTGCAGATATGTTAAATTTAAAATGCACCGAAGGATTATTGGAGAAACTGGCTCCCGGTTTCTTCATTGTCTGATATACCTTGAGTTGTGTAGGATAGCAGCGTTTCTGCGAATTGAGGGATTGCTCTGCAAAAAAAAATTCTTCCAGTTTTCCAAATTATTTTGAGCTTTCACTCGATGAACAGATTGGTTTAATGACAGTTCGCACATTTTTCTTGACTTCGAAAACAAAAACGTACGGTTAGGTTTTAATTTTGAGTTTGTTTTGGTCAATTGTGCGGCAGAATCATTCGAAACCTCCTTAAAAGCCCTGTAACAGCTTTTTTTAAACAATTTTTTCGTAAGTTAAATTGTTTAAGCAAAAATTTGCAGTTTTCTCGAAAACTCTACTCAAAAAATTTCAAACCTACCACTGGTTGTCTTAACAGAAACGTGAAAAAATCCTCTGAAGGGCTAACAAAAAATATTACAAAGCATGTATTAAAAACTTCATCAAATTGTCAAATAATAACTTAACTTTCTCAAACAAAAACTAAAAGGTTTTGTCCAAAAGGTAACACAATGAATTTATTTTCTTGCTTAAATTTTATCGTGATATCAGGATGGCTTAACCAACAACACGATGGAAAGCTCAAAAATTTCAGTGATGGGTTGGATTTTAAAAGAGTTTCTGCTGGATTCAAAAAAACTTGTGTCCAATTTGGCATAATCCTGGAACTTTTTCAATTAAGCAATCGAAAAACAAATGTATAAACACAAGGTGGATTTTGATTTGCGAAAGTTATCTGAATGAAAGACAAAAAAACTCTGGAAAGTACTGGCATTTCACAAGCCAGCAACATAGTGGTCGGAAAAAATTTACGGCACCTGGTGCAGATATGTTGAATTTAAAATGCACCGAAGGATTATTGGAGAAACTGGCTCCCGGTTTCTTCATTGTCTGATATACCTTGAGTTGTGTAGGATAGCAGCGTTTCTGTGAATTGAGGGATTGCTCTGCAAAAAAAAAATTCTTCCAGTTTTCCAAATTATTTTGAGCTTTCACTCGATGAACAGATTGGTTTAATGACAGTTCGCACATTTTTCTTGACTTCGAAAACAAAAACGTACGGTTAGGTTTTAATTTTGAGTTTGTTTTGGTCAATTGTTCGGCGGGCTCATTCGAAACCTCCTAAAAGGCCCTGTAAGAACCTGTTTTTTAACCCATTTTTTTCGTACGGTAGAGTTTTTGAATAAAAAACTTGCAATTTCCCAGAAAATTTTAAACCTGCCCCTGTCTGTCTTAATATAAACGCAAAAAAATCTACAAAGTTGCTAACAAAAAAATTAGGAACTATGTATTAAAAACATCATCAAATTGTGAAACAAAAACTAAACTCTCTCAAATAAAAATAAAACCGTTCCTGTTCATTTGAACCAACATCAAGACGCTGAGCTTAACAGTTTTAGTCATGGGTTGCAGCGTTTCTGTGAATCGAGGGATTGCTCTGCGAATGAAATCCTTCCAATTTTCCCAGCTATTTAGAGAGTTCTTTTGAGGAACATATTGGTTCAATGACAGATCGCACATTTGTAATGACTTCGAAAACAAAAACGTACGGCCAGATTTGAATTTTGTGTTTGTTTCGATTAACTGTGGGGCAGGATCTTTCGAAAACTCCTAAAAACTTTGTAAGAACCAGTTTTTTAATCAATTTTTTCCGTAAGGTAGTGTTTGAAAAAAAAATTTTGCATTTTATTCGGAAGCTTTACACAAAAAATTTTAAACCTACTTCTGTCTTAAAACATAGCGAAAAAATCCACGAAGTTGCTAACACGAAAGTTACGAACTGTGTACTAAACAAAACTTCATCAATTTGTGAAATCAAAACGTAACACAATTGAATATATTTTCTTGCTTCAAATTTGTATAATATCAGGATAGATGAACCAAGGGTTCGATTTCGTAAGATTTGTCGCTGGATTCAATCAAATTTGTGCCTAGTTTAGCCTAAATTTGGAAAAATTTCCAATAATGGATTCGAAAAAAATGAGGAAGCATTAGGTGGATTCTGAACAGCAAAAAAATTATCAGAGCAAAAAACACGAGACTCTGAAAAGTACTCTGAAAAGTACTGATTTTACAAGCCAGCAACATAAATTGAAAATTAAATTGCCTTTGGATTCTAAAAAGAACAAAAAAACTTGTCAGTAGTTTTGTAAGCTTTATTGCTTGCAATTTCCTCATGTGTTTGAGGAAATTGCAAGCAAAACAGCATAGTTTTGTGATCTGTAAAAAAACTAAGATGATGTCATTAAAATTTTCAACACCGATTTATTGTTTTCATATTCAAAAATCAATTGAAACACATCTGAAAGGGTCTTATAAAAATCTATCAGTCAACACAATCCAGCCAAAAGATTTTGCCAAAAAAAAACACAAAACTCAGATTCTTCATTCTTCAGGGGTCGGAACAAATGTACACTAGTAGGTAAAAGCGCCACTGGCTCAGATATATTGAATATAAAATGCTCTAAATAACCATATGAGACAGTCGGTTTCTACAGGGCTTGATATACCTGGAGTTGTGTAGGGCAGCACAGTTTCTATGAATTTAGGGATTGCTGTGCGAATAAGATCCTTCCATTTTTCCAAATTATTCAGAGCATTCACGCGAGGAACCGATTGATTCAATGACAATTCGCACACATGTATTGACTTTGAAAACAACAACGTAATGTTAGGTTTCAATTTTGTAATTGTTTCCATCATTTGCGCGGCGGGCCCGTTCGGTCGGGTTTGCGTCCGCTTAGCTGGACCTCTAAACCTTTGAGAGTCGACTGGAAAATAAAGCGAGCCAGGGTGTCCGACTGTTAAATAACTTGCAGATATGTTGCACTTTTTGTGCACTTTGTTGAAGGCTTCTTTCCAAGATAGCGCATAAGAATCACCCACAAGCAGAACACTATAAATTGAAAAATTGCAACTGAAGTTGTTTGGTGAGCCTAGAGAGCCAAAATCAGAAATGAGCCGATGATTTTTTACGCAACTGATTTTGGCAATTTGACCTTAAAACTTTCTAAAGGCTCCAATATATACTATTTTTTTCTAATTTTATTATGCTTGCCCAAAATACTCGACTTGCAAAAAACCCTGAAACGTAATTTTTTTAATTTTTTTTTTCAAAAGTCAGCTTGTGACGACGCATCAATATATTTTGAGCTGAGATAATTTTCATGCCTGGGACGACGAAAGTTCAGGGTCCGACTCCGGTCAGGACTTTTTCCTTTGTCAAATGGAAAGATTTTTTCTTCAAAAATTTAAAAGTCGGCCTAACGATTGCCTGCTTGATTTTTACTTACTGTAATTGAAAATCTTTTTGAATCAACCCTGTATTTGTGCAAGTAAATCAGTTCTTAGAATCTTTGTTAATTTTTGACACTAAATATTAAATTTTCAGATTTAAAATTTTAGTGCGAGTTTTATTTGAGCTTCTAAGTAGTTTTTTATTCTTTTCCTCAGTCACAAGAAAGTGAGTACAGAAGCGTTACCATATATTTGTTAACTCGCATTTACTCTGATTAAACTCTAAATTTTTAGTAGTCGAAAAAACTATCAGGCGAAATAATCAAATCTGAAAAACTGTAAAAACTTTTTCCAATATAATAATAACTACTTAGAAGCTCAAATAAAAACTCGCACTAAAATTTTAAATCTAAAAATTTAATTTAGTGTCAAAAATTAACAAGAAATGATTCTAAGAAAAGATTCTAAATAAATGATTTACTGAGGAATTACTATGTTGGAAAAATTTTTTACAGTTTTTCAGATTTGATTATTTCGCCTGATAGTTTTTTCGACTACTAAAAATTTAGTGTGTTTTTGTATTGCAAACAATGCCCACCTCCGCTTCATCTTAATTTTAAAAAGCCTCTCTTTCGAGACGCACCGCTGACTAACTACTCTAAAAAACTTGGTTTTTTTTGATGAAACGTGAGATATTCTTCAGACGCTTTGACGATAGCGACGAAACTCAAGGGAAGCCCGCTATTTTAAAATAAGAAATAGGGTCTTCTTTGTTATAAGGCCCAGTGATAACTGCTATATCGAGAGAGCTTTGGCACTTAAAACAGAAATGAATCCGCAACTATTGTAACAGGTTATCTCAAGATCTTAACCAAAAATGATGCCAAAAGACTGCCTCATAGAACCAGATTGAATATTTGAGACATGAAATCCCCAAAATTGAGGGCGTCTGCTTCTTATCAAATGCCCGCCAAGAAATTCCCCAAAAAGTGTTTTTCAGTCAAAAAGTTTTACCTAAATAGGGCCTTGAAGGTGTTTAAGGGAGAGGGTGGAAATTAACATGGTTGGCCTGAAAAAAGGCTGAAGCATTTGAAAAACCAACTCCCGAGAAAAACCTAGATCTGCCCCTGCTAGCAAGTAAGTTCACCTGCAATTTTTGTTGATATAGGAGCATAAATTGGTCGGAGTAATCGCGTCCTTTTGCTGTAAGTCAGAAATCGATTGGTTAACATTGAGTTTCGTTTTAGCATGCATAGGTTCCAAGTTTTCAAAACTATTCGTATGCTCTCCAATAAGTAGGTTCAAAATAACAGGTTGAATTAGAGTTAGAGTCACAAAAATAAGAATAACATGTTTCGGTGAAGTGATTCGGCTGCATAATTTCTTTGTCGGTTCTTCTATGAATTTACCGATGAGCACCGCAAAACAAAGTGAGATGAAGAAAATTGACAGAGGCCTCGCAGAGCAGAGTTTTGACAGCGCTAGTATTTCAGTCATTCACTTACTAAGGCCTGTTCCAAAAAACTTTTGCGATAAGGTTATAGCCAGTGTTGTGATTATGTTTTTTCATTATGTTTTGATCTTGACCTCTATGTGATAATTACGTACCGGTCAATGTTTGCCGTTCGAAGTCCAGTGGACTTCGCCTCACTAGTTGTTGTTCTTTTTAGACATCAGTCAGTTTTACTTCAATACCTTATTATAGTCTTTAAACTTAGTTTAGTTAAATTAGATTACCAGTGGCATTGGCACACTTTTATTAGCCAATACTCTATTTTAAATCAAGTTTGCTCCAGCTGTGTTGACGGTCGTCAAAACTTGTACCGAAAAAAATCTGCACTTGATGAAATGTGATAAAATGCCAGTTTGGGTTTTTCTTTGGATTTTTTAAAGTGGTTATAATGTTTTTGGCACCTGCATTTGTATGATGATTTAAGGGTTGCGGCAAATGTCAAAAAGTTTGAAATGTCTGACAATAAAAAGACAAAAGTTTTCAAAATGCCGCTCTCCTCAACGTCAAAAATTTTCTGCGCACACATCTGCAGGTGCCGAAAAACAATAACAAAAAAGAAAACATCCAAAAAAGTGCCCAAAATGGTATTTTATCAAAATTCATTAATCCATCTGCAAATGGTGCGAGACATTTGTCTCTAAAAAAGTCCTTTATTTTTGCTTTTTTTAATCGAAATAAGTTGATGTTCTTGAAAGTTCGAAGTTTAAACAATGGTTAGTTGATTTGATCAATAAAAACATCAATAGTAAGAAAATTATTTGGGACATACAGTGCTTATTTAAATTATCTGGACTAATGTAGGAAACAAACTGGCAAAAACAATAATATAATTGAAAAAAAAATCTTTTAAGTCAAATTTAACGGTTTGTTTATAAACTCCTGTCTCAATGAATTTTGAAATCAAAATTGAAAACATATTAAAAACTTTTCTTTAATTCTTATGATTTTTAGTTTTTGCTGCGTAAATTACAGAGAAACACCAAAAATTTTTAGGAAAATCTGGTTTTCTCAGACAAAAATATCATTCAATTATAATCCAGCGCGAAAGTTCATGCGGAACGACCACCAAATATACGTAGTCATTGTATCACTCCAACAGCAAATTTTAGTGCAAATAAGCTGGTATTTCGGAGCTACATAAAAATTTCTGGGTAAAGAGATATTATAGTCATCGTTGGAAACGTTAATTTGGCCAAATTTTGCGATTTAATTGAAAATCACATGATAGAAATATTAATCTTGACAAAAATTTTGCTGCAAGACAATGCCAGTTGCTACACTTCAGAAAATTCGACAAGTTTTACCAGTTGAATGTCTTCAAGTTTTGAAAGATTGGCCCCTGTAATCTCCAGATTTGACAATTGTTGAAAATTTACGAGTTGTATGAAACAAAACATTCGTGAAAAACACCCTACAACAGTTAAAGAACTTATTTGTCAACATTTTGAAACATATTTGACAATTACTGCCGACTACATTCATCTTTCAAATCGGAGCAGTCGTAGTAGATTAAATACAGTGTTAAAAACTGTTTCCAAACCAAATACAAATTTTAATGATTTTTTAAAAATTTTAGCTGTATGTAGTGATTTTTTTCAAAATTTTACGTTTTGTTAAAAAAAGTGTTAACTAGGTGTTAATATTATTATAGTTCTCAGTTGTTACACAGTTTTTTAGTCCGATTAAGTTAAATCAGCACTGCATGACACAAAAGACCCCTACTTGCCGCAATAGATCATCTCTAGAATAGATCGTAACAAAAAATGGTGCCAAAACCGAGCCTCATAGGACCAGATTGACATATTTGAGACGTTAGATCGCCAATTTTAGTAACAGGCAAATGAACTAGATAGATGCCATAAGAGTATCGACCAATAAGACATAAATAGTAGCTGTGGAAGAAATATCGCTTTATTAATCCATCTTCCGCTGAAACTTCCAAAATCAGAATTAAACTAAAAGTCATTAATGATCCAATAAATCCAAGATAAAGAGACGAAACGTCCGATTTCATCAAAATAACTAATTTAATGATAATAAAATGTCCCGATAGAATATCTGCCAGATATTTGGATGACTGGTTTTTGAGGAAATTTGAATATTTGGCATTGTTTTCCCAAATTAACACTAGAACGGAAGCAACAGCACCAGCGCAGAATTGGTAAACTCGACCTACTGTTGAGAAATAGTAAGCCATTTGGTTATAACCAGACAACTTGACATCTAGAATCACAAAACCAAATGCAGATGCGACAAAGAAGCCCAGAATATGAGGTAGTTTCTTCTGTAGTGCCAGAACTACACACCAAAGAATGATCGGGAAAACGAGATAGTATTGCTCTTTAAATTAATTCTATTAACTTCAGGCTGCCGGATCCTCAAATCTTAAACAAAGTACGGGGAGCACATCTTAATGGTATAAACTTTCAAAAAGACAATTTTTCAAAAAAAAAACATGATTTTGCAAACTAAGCCTTTTAATAAGTTTTGCAAAGCAGTGAAGAACAATCCCCATAGCTTTCGGATGTTGGCTTTTTAGGTGGCTTAGATAACTCGGGAAATCAAACTGATTCTAAGAAAAGGCTGGCAAAACTTTTGTTTTTTAAATGATCCTAGCCTTTATAAAAAGTCTCCTTGTGATTGGCATTCTCGATCTAATTTTGGCAAAACACATTGAGTTTCTTTTGCATCATACTGGAGGGTTAATGCACGGAGTCGCTGTTATATGAAAAGATTTTAGAATGATGTACACACAAGTTTCGTGGTTCGCAGAGTCATCATCATTGATATCTTCATTTTTTTGTTTGAAAGGCAGGATCTTGACTGAGAACAACGAAGCAACAAAGGGAGAATTTCGCTTATTTTTTTTTCGTAAAGGCTACAATGGTCACTATCTTGAGTGGCGCTTGATGGCCAGAATTTTTGGCGAAAGAGACGATTACGAAAACTAATTTTTCTATCGACTGGTATTTTTTTGCGAGATCACACGAGAACTCAAAATTGAACCCCAAAAATGTTATGTTGCAAACATGAATCTTCAAGCTAAATTATGCAGCCTAAAGTTAATGAATTTCCTTCAATCGATAGAGACCAAAAATGAACTACTGGAGATTGATCGGTGCCAGCATCAGTGAAATAATCCAGTGCAATATGTAAGCCATACCAGTTTTGGCAATACAGAGCCGAGGCGATAAAACTCGGTTTGTGTTGCAAAACATACTCGGGTAATTCGAATATTTTGTAAGCAACTGCCGTTGACGTCAAAACGAAAGATGAGGCCGGAAATAATCGAATAAACCTCCGAGAGTAAAACTTGGGCAAATCAATTCCACCTATTGGCAAAGTTAACTATTGTTGTTCTTCACGCTACCCATGTTGACAAAAATACTTATCATACAAATTCATGCTTTGAAAAAAATCGTTCATCAAACTACTTCAAATTTTTTTTAGACCAAGAAAATAGCACGAAAATAGCATGATAAGCATTTTCACACAGAATTATATACCAAAAACGTAACTTTTTGAATATGGCAAAAAAGTTTTTACTTTGAAAATTTCAATTGTTGATGAAAGAGGCCTGGTTTTTAAGCCAGTTTAAGATAACTTTCAAAACAATTCAATTGAAAAAATGCTTGTCATACAATTTTCCTCTATGAAAATTGTATGATAAGCTTTTTTTTCCATAGACTCCATATATGAAAATGTAAGAAGTTGCTCTGAAGTTGCATGGTTTAAAATCGACTCGTTTTTTATGTTCTAAGTAATAAAATAGTAAATAAGTAATAAAACATCTGTCAACGTAATAAAATAAACCAAGTAATTAAACAGTTTTTAGAGGGAGATGAAAATTGGAAAAGAGCCTAAAACTGATTATAATTCATTTTTAATGCCAGTCTCTCAAAAAGAGAAAAATTACCGGCTATAATTTGTTTAAAATGAAGTTTTTATTCTAATTTCTTATAATTTAATTATAATTTGACAAAAACTTGTACGAAAAAAAACTTAAAAATGAGTATCCAAATGAAATCAAAAATCTTCAGTACGAGGTAGAAGATTTGCGTAAACTTGTTTTTGAATTGAATGACAGTTTGAGGAAGCATAAAAGTTACACTCGAAAGGATAGTGTATTAACCTTAAGCCCGCGTTTTAGTGCTCGAAAATTTTTGGATCAAAACGCTGTGAAATTTGTTTTGAACATTTGAAAATCGAGTGTTTTGATTGTCGAGATTTAAAAGCAGTCCATATTGTACCAAGATGGGAGCCTCCTTCATATGGAATGATGTCTTTAGTGAGAATAGAATTCATCAGTTGAAGCTAAAATTGAATAGTAGGGGATGTGTAGCACATTCAAGAAACTACAAAAAAGCGTTTTATGCAAAAATAGAAGGGGGAGGGAACTGTGTGTTCCATTCAAACACCAAACTGATATCGAAAAAATGGATAACCCGATAAGAAGAAGCACTTTTTGCTGAGCAGAAAAAGTAAACAAAAAAGTTAAAGCAGAAAGAAACGTAGTAAGACATTGCCTGCATAGGAAAGCAAAAAAGCAAAAACATGAAAGCAAAAACAATTTATGAGTTGAAGAAAGAAATAGGAAAAAATCAGACAAACTTTGTAAAGAGTTGCCTGCTTGAAAAAAAATTTTGTTGATCAGTTAAACAGAGCAACTGGGTTAGATTTTTTATTATCCAACTATAAAGTGTCCAAAAGTAATAATAAATTTAATTGAAGATGATGTAACTAGTTTTTTAACACACGATTGGGATTTTTTTGCCTGAAGTTTTGAAGAAAGTTTTCGAAAAAAAAATATTATTTCACCGATGAATTAAATTGTGTACAAAAAAGACTCCAAAAGTTTAACTCAAAACAAAAAAAAATAAAGATTCAAAGGACAGCTGGAAAAATTGACGAAAAAACTAGTATTTTTTCACAGATTTTGCCTAGCAACTTCTTCGAGAAATCATGAAATTATAGAAATAGGACATTTTAGCAGACAATTTCTTCAGTTTGCTTGAGTTTTTCTTTTGCCAATAATTTGAAATCCTGCAACTCCAAAAAATTCTAAGATAAACTTGCTTAAATTGTCCCGACTTCTCAAGTTTGTCTGTATACGAAAACTACACAGCTAGATTAAGTAAAAAATATTTCTGTAAAAAATATATACTGGCCTCAGTTAAGATTTAAAAGTTTTCATAACGTGGGCACGGAGAGATTAGAGAGACTACAGATTCAAACATTTATAAGATTTGAGGAAGTTTAAAAGAAAAAAAGACACCAGCAATTATTTCATAAATATGGAAACTCGAAAAATGATTTAGATAAAAAATATGCAATCAGTCACCAAAAAGTTTCTACAGCTAAAAATACAGCCATAAACTGATTTTTAATCGCTTTCAGAAACACGGCTGAATGAGAACTCACCGGACATTGTTTTTCTATTAGAAATGTTTTAAAAATTGTGTACATGCAAAAAAGAATGGAAAAAAATAGTAGAAGTTCATATCAATAACGGATTCAATACAAAAGTCAGAAAAACTGAAACTGATTAATCTGCGACCAATGAGATGAGAAAAAATCTGAAAAAATCTAATTGAACGTTATGAATAAAAACACCAACGGTAAAATAATTTTCTTCTTTGATAATTCAGCTATGCAGTTTCAGCCTTGAAGCTTGAAACAATTGACAAAAGAATGTTTTGTAAAAATTTCTATATCAAAAATTTCAAAAATGAAAAAAAAAAATAATTGACTCAAATACTACAGAATTCTGGCATGTTGTACTCTGGAACGCCTATAAATACACATGAAACCAAATAAATCCGCTATATGTTATCACCTTGTTTTGAAATCTATTAAAGAAGAGTATCAAGTAACAAATTCAAGATCAGTAACAAAAATACAATAAATAATTATTGTGAAAATTAAATCCAGATAGATATATCAAAATAAAAAACTCTAAATCAAATCAGCTAAAGATTAAATTTGCTTTTGCAGCCGCTAAGGGTTTTGCATACAAATAAAAACAACTTCAAACTTTCTTGTGGAAGTAGATCAAGCGTTTTTAAGCATAAACGGGGTAATCAAGAAGCTGATGAATTGATACACTGAAAACTAAAAACATGAAAAGAGAATTATTCAATCAAAAACAAATCAGGTTACTGAGAAATCTGCTAACACTAGAACAAAACTTCTTCGAATTTAATAAAGAACCAATTGATAAAACTAAGGAGTACATAGAAATTAATTAAATGGAGAAAAAAACCTTACTTGCATAAGAATTGTGATTTGCAAAAACAGATAACAGATGAATCAACTAAAATAAAAAAAATTATATGATATGATGAAAACATTAGGAAATGAATTTTCAAAACAATCAGTTGAACAATTCAATCTATCTTACAAACAGATGAAAAATTTCTATACAACCAAAGAAGAAAAAATGGCTGAGGAGCATCTAATTTGTTGTGTAAAGAAAAGAAAAAAGCTCAACATGAGTTCATGTTGTGGAGAAAATGAAAAAGAAAACAAAAAAAAACACTTTCAAATAATACAGAGTTTTGGAAAGTTGTACCACGGAGAGTCTATAAATACATGCGAAG